>NC_069144.1:61162156-61181137 GCF_943734635.1 Anopheles cruzii | reverse complement strand
ACAAGTTTATGGGTAGAGCCCAAAATAAAAACAGTTTATTCGCGACAGCTACCGTTTGATGTTTGTTTGAATTTTGACTTACATACGATGCGAGATTTGGTTTGAAGCTCAAGTTTAGCATAATAAGCCCACACCGAAGAGGACACATGAGTACCGGTTCGACCGGAACATGCTTTAAGGGAGTGTTCAATCGTCAGCGGCCGACGAGGTTCCGGTCTGCAATGCATTGTTGTCACGCGGTACTGCTCATTCTACGGGTGCACATTGGAGCTGCATGACAAACGCGTCTTTTTCTTTATGCTTTTACGTTTCGTTGCTTTGTCACGACTTAGTTTGTTGACGTATTTTTCATTTCCTCACGAATCGAGTCTCACGATGACGGAAACGAGCCCTACCGCGCGTATGGAATATGATTTCCGTTAACTGATGTTGCTTCTACAGAAGGTAGCACCCAAAAAAACTCACTTTTCGGTGGTATTACTTATACAGTGGCGCTATCTTTGGCTAACAACAAGCAGGCAGTAAAACGATTCGACGATTTTTCTGTCGGTATTTTTGGAATTTTTTAAACTTTATATCCGCCCAGGCTTCAAATCGTTGGCTGAAGATGTTGTATGGGGAAAGCTCTTTTGGATGGCCACTGCTTTGTAGAATATCTTGTCTGCGCAGGCTCCAGGCCGTGCCAAATATTCCAACGCTAGAACCTTGTACGATTATTACTGGCAGTACCTTTGCGAATGTTAAATGGGATGGAAAAAGGAAGCTTTAAGTATGTGCTGCACAGCTCACGTCCACAATACCGGAACTCGGAAGACTATGAAAGTAAGTTTGTGGCTTCGGATGCAAGCAAAACATGTTTTTCAAACCTCCGCTGCAAAATAATCGATCGAAAGCAATTGAGTTCAAGAGCTGAAAGAAGAGAGAAAATGGATGTGCCGTGCGAAAGGGATAATTGCATCGCTACCGATTTCGCTCCCTGCAATTTCAGCAGTCTTACCTACGCATTTTGTACACAGCGATGCATCACAATGAAGGGACTTCTCAAGTTTAACCACCATCGGTAGTTCATTCAACAGCGCGCGCGGGTTGATTAGTGCGATCTATGCTCTCTGCGCCATCTCTGCTCATGATCCGTTGCGCACACCTCTGGCGTGTGTTTAAGGCGCGCATGCGGCCGTTGTAGAAGGGTTGGTACACTTTTTACACACCTTGTAATTAGGTGTTCCGATCGATGTTCGCACATGAAGCGATCGCTATCAAGCACGATTAGCGCAAAAAGTTGACTGTCCTGTGGGTCAAGAAAAGGTCTAAATTTTACTGTTTTAGTAAATCCAAGAAAATAAAAAATTTGAACTTCTTTCATTGCTTCGTAAGCTGTCGAGGGTTAGTTATTTTTGATGCACTTTTCGCCCTTTAAAAGTTGCACAATGTTTGCTTCTGATAAAGTAACGAGAGAGTATAATTATCCGTTCCAACGGTGTATTCTTTGTATCGAGCAGAAACGTGCCCAAAACTCACAACCTGCAAGCGTTGCCAAATGATGTCCGGTCTAAAATGCAATGCAGTGCCATTATTTAAGTTCGGTGTTCCTCTGAATTTTGGGAGGAAGCAGTTATGGCAATCAGTTGAAATGTTGTGATATGAAGTCACGTCGGGGTCCCTGTTCATCGGGCTTAGTTTTTAAAATAGAACAAAATCCGAAACAACATTGCAAAGTCCCATAAAAATACGTAGCAATGGAAGAGAAATGGTGAACTATCGGTACACCCGTTAATGGCCAGGTTCAAGTGAAAACTCATAAGAGTTGTTAGATAATTTCGTTCGTCTTCAATTCGTCTGCTCTAAAGTATGTTGTGATGCAATTAAAAACACAGCGATCATCTAACCCTAGTCCTCCATTTCGCTTTCTAATCACAAATCAATCACGGAAACGACGGAAGAAAATGGTGCGATAGCGTCCACGACGGCTGGAAACAATAACATCACTTTTCTGCCCTTCTTCGTGCTGCTGGGTCTCAGGTGAAGGTAGCAGCAGCAGGTAGTGCATCTCTGATGCACTGCCCTGCAATCTCAGCGTTGGCGTAACAATGCAACATATTTCGTACTCCTCCCAGGGTTTGTTACATTTTAGCAGCGTCAGGAAAAGGCCGCCCGGCGAAGAAAGGAAATGGTTTGGTTATGCTCCACTTGGTTTTAGATGTGAAGACGAAATCTCATACCGCCAACGCCAACGACGCCTTTTCGCGCTGAAAGCCGGTGCACGTCTCGCGACCAGCTGTTTTCCAACTCAATTGTTTCCATTGGGGATTTTCCTCGGTGGGGCGAACGGGGCCCCATCGAGCCAATCGCGGAGCCAATCGTATCGATATTTCTTCGACCGAGTCCCATTCCGCCTCCTCGTTCTTGGCATATGATATCTCGGCCATGGTTCTTTCTTCGGTACACTGGCGCACATGCTTCCCACTATTGTTTCCACGGAAAATTCATGGCCCCCCCCGGTCGGTCGGTCGGGCGTGGCGTGTGGAAAATCCGGAAGAGCTAGGAAAAGTGTTAAATTTACAGTTCACCGTTCTCGGAGCCGATCCGTGCACCGTTAGCCGGGAGTTTGGGAGCCGGCGTATGGCATTTGTTTCGCCGTTGGCTTCATTTTGTTTATTTCGAACACATCTCGTGATTGACGCTTCGCTCTGGAACACCACCATCACCATCTTGGCTTGGCATGCTTAATGAGCCATGTCTGAACCAGGCCCCGCGCGTACCGTTCTGTGGAACCGTTTTGATCTTTTCGCTTTGTGCCAATTTCTTCGAGGCGCGAGCAACGTCTTTAGAAAATAGCTTCATCCGCCGCCTGGTTCACCGTTGCTCGATTATGTTGGCCGCTGTAGGCTTAGCTGCGGCGTGACAATTCCATCAATCTGTATGAAGGCCTAACAATGGGATGGTCTCAGCCTTATTTAACCGAAGAATTTCGCCCTCACCGTGGTGGTGAGATATGTAGCCGCTTCGAAACGAATCCATTCCGTGTGTGGCTGATGTCTTCCTTATATCGCACATTCTCGAAGGTACCGGAGACGGCTTCGGTATTGTTTTCCCTCGCTGGGAGCGCTGTCGCAGATCGCTGTTTGAAGATGCATCCGTGTAAGGTTCACGGGTTGAGTTTGTGCATCTTTGGGAAGTGGGTCTAAAGTTGCTCTATTGTTTGGGGCGAATTATCTCCAGTGCACTGTAGTGCTTGGCGGAGCACTTTAGATATCGCAAATAGAGCACCAAAATGGGTTTGCGCCTTTTTGTGGCAACAACTAATAAAGAACACCCGGGGCACTCGAAAACCTGGTGGCCGAAAGCCTTTTTGAGTATTGAATAAACACTGCCGAATTTCTCAGACAACAATGCATATCGCGAGTAGATCTGTGACAGCCTTTGAAATTGATCTCCCAGTTGCGCGCAGGTTGAAACGGCTGTCAAAGTGGGTTGGTAGACTGTGCTGCATCGGTATGTGAAGCTATTTTTCATGCCGCAATAAAAATGGAGCAAACGCACCTTTCAACCCGTGCCCGTGCAAGATACCAGCTCGGCACCGTTGCTCATTTGCGAGTGATCTTCATTTTTGCTGAGGTCTGCTGAATGCCTGGTGCTGCAAAAGGGTGCTGTTCCCATACCTGGCAGCGGCGGTCGCACGGTTCTTCATTCTCGCCAACCGACCGGGAGACACCCTGGGAGAGGAGCTGATGAAAGATGTTGGATGGTGATGCCGCGGTGGTCGGTGTCAGAGGTTCACGAGATTTATGACACACTCTCTCATATCAATCCCTTTTGGGACGGCTTGATTAGTGATGTGGCATACTTTCTCATGCCTCAAAATAGTTCCTCTCACCACGCCAGCTTCTTCTGTTCGTATGCTTCTTCCGTCCAACCTTTTCGCTTCGCCTCGATTCTATGTTTTCCGCATTTCTTAGGCTTTTTTTCTGATGCAGCGAATTTGGCATACTTGCGACTCTTTTTTTTCTAGTAAAAGTGTTATGCATAGGCCTTTTTGTAATGAAGCAATTTTTTAGTTGGTTTTAAACTCGTTTGCCCGAGAGATGTTTTTATTTTAATCGTTCCGAGTTAAAATTTCAGCGTTTTCCGATACAATAATAAGTTTGTTATTGTGTTTTCTTTATACTGTCTCCTCTTAATTGCTACGATGTAACTTCATCTTCTACGTTTGTCCCACTTTATGTTACTGTCTACTCGTGGGATCTGTTGAAAAGTAGAACATGCGGAGAAGGAAAGCGGACAAGCGTGTAACATAAAAGGGCAACGCCGTATGCCATTTGTGACTGTCTAGACCGGATCACCTTGACGAGTTTTTGTTCAGTTTCAGACGCGCAGTCAATTGCAACTGGATCAGCAGGTCGTGTCAAGAGACGAGCATGGTCACTGGGTGGTTCTCAGGAACCAGGAACAGCTCATCTCGTCGTCGCTTTCTATTGCATCCTTTTGAATTTGGGGTGAAAACTGTTGCAAGTATCTACAAAAGCAGCTGATAAATGTGATCAGTAGCTATCGAGTGTAGTTTAACACGTAATAGTAAACCTTAGAAAAAATAGGACACAGCCCTTGAAACTGGCCGGTCTCGCGCATCAGCAGGCGCGTTAGTGTTGTCCCACAAAAACCCTTAAGTCACACCTTTCCTTGGCATGCGATCTTCGCCGCGTGGGTGCCGCAAGTGCTGGAACGCACCCAACCGTGATCATGACGGCGCCCCATTAACATCGAAAACTAAAATTTAAAGCGCTTTGGGTGTATTTCGGTAGCTGCTGTTTTTCGTCGCCGACAAACCTGACACGCAGCGTGTGGGGCCAACGGAACAATTTCCGGCCGGGTGTCGATCGTCGTCACTACAACACCAACCGGTCCGCGGTGGAAAGAGGGGCCCGAAAGCATAAAATGCCATGCATAGCGAAACGATGTAAAACAAGCAGATCCGAGGGCGATCGGCAAACACTCGATGTTCGGGGTCCCAAGCCGGCGGTGCTTGGGAAATTTGGCACCGAAAAGTGCAGCGCCGCTCGCCCCGCTTCGACATTTGGGTGTTTTGTGTTCGGGCTTTCCATCGATCTCGTGGCGCTCTCGACGACGATGGCAGAAAACAGCGGTGTGCGGTGTGTTTTTCGATGTGTCACCCGTTATGGCGAAGCCGCCGCATGACGCCGCGACACGTTCAACCGGAAAGTAACGCTCCGCTCGGTTTTTTCGTATTACGTTTGCCAGATTTTTGTTTTTGGGTCGGCGTGCCGGTTAGGTTTTTCTTTCTGGCTGACTATTGGGGTTGATTTCCATCGCATCGGCATTAGTCGGTGGTGCTTCCAAACTTGTGTCGACATTTGAACGAAATATGTGTCCTGAGGACCCTCTCTGTGGTTGGTTTGTGTCCGGTGCTACGGTACAGCTATCACCCTTTTTATGTTGGACAAATGCGCTCCGATGGTTCTCACGCGAAAAAAAGATACATTTACAAAAAAAAGTTTAATTCAATTTTCACACCGCATATTTCCAGCAAACTCATAATGGAATCAAAATTACTGAACCATCGCAATACACGAGTCGGCCATTAAAAATGAGTATTTTTGGCACTTTCTTGAGACTTGCGGAGGCAGATCCGTGTAGTGCCGCCAACGGAAGACGGTTCGTTATGATTTTTATAATTTATGCGGTGTGAACACCATCGCGGCGCCATCTCCGAGAGGAAGTCCGTACCTTCCAGTGCCGACGCATAAATTGTTTGATGAAGAAGAAGCAGAAGGAAGCTGTCACGCAATACTCGATGAAACGCCTCCATTGACGTGACTGTCGAAGGAGATTAACCCTCTCGGCAGCCTTCCACCCCCCGTGTCGCCGTGTCCATCGGTTGCGGTATTTTATCGGCTAATCTTCGGATATCCTGTTGTCGATTTTTTGTCACTTTCGAGCCGTCGATAATGGGATTTCGGAGTTATCATCTCTGCGCCTTCCTGCGTGACGAAATCGGTGTGTGTCGATTCGCTTCGTTTTTCGTTTCCATCGAAGGCGCACGGTAGCGCGGCACACACCGTTCATTAATTCTTATATCTGCTGCCACTTTTACAACACAAGCCCTTGAAAATGGTGATTGGCTTTATCTACGGTTTAACCTCCATTTTTTGGTAATGGCCGACAGTGCCTCACCCGCATGGTTAAGTCGATTCTCTTGGCTTAAGCACCAGACATGTGATCCGGATGTATGCGGGAGGGTGTCGCTCCGTGGGGATCCAAAGTCCTCGGTCACACTATGTCACGATGTGTCGATAATTACGATCCATGGTTGGGCGGAAAATTATTAATTTTCATTTCATCACCACCTTTCAGTTGAGAGTGTTTGTCGCTTGGGGATTTCTCTTTGGCTTCGTTGAAGGTGAAATGGTGACGAAATACGAATGCGCCTCCAACACAAACTCAACTGGAAAACACCGAACATTCAAGAAACAGTACTCAGACGTTGATCGCTTAACTTAAAAAAGGTTAAGGCAGCCTGAATGAGTCGAATGAAAAATAATTTAAAAAATAATGCAAATTGTTGCCACCGACACTGTAAACTATGCGCGCGGCTCATGGTCATATTTTGACGTGTTTTGACGGAATTAGGACTGGTGCTGTCGCTAAATTGCACCGCGGAAACGGAAAAGGCGTGAAAAATTCGTACATAATGAGACACCAATGGCGCAGGCTGGCTAAGCATGCTACTAATTGGCCGTGATTAATGTGATTATCAATCGCGGCCTTTATGCTGCAGCCTACGGTGCGTACTCATGTGTGGCGCGGTGCCTAACCGGTAATGTGTGGTCTGCGATTTCATAAAATTTCCATAACTCACTCATCGGTGGGTAACCAATTTTATTCTAATGTTGATCATCCTATTCACAGAAAAGTGAAAACTTTTCAAGTGAAACCATTTCGATACGATCCCCTGCCGGCCTGAGAGTTTGTGTCTTTTCTTACGGAGGATGTTTTTCCGACACTTTCCGACGCTTGTAGTTCCGTTTCCTAGTGGATGCAACTCTCGTTTGGTTCGTGTTTTAATGCATGCTGCAGCTGAAATGGCTTTCGCTTCCTTGGAAAACAATTGTCATCTAAGGTGGATCTCTGCCGTTTTCTACGAAAGCGGTAACGACACGTTTCCTGCACAAAAAAACTGCGGCCTCTGTCCGTAGGTACGCTAAACGTTGCTACTTATCGCGCACCTGTTGTTGTACAAACATGTCGCTTGTTAAACGACGCCGAGAGTTTCCGTGGGAAGTAGCGACGGCTTCGGTGGCCATGTTTCGGCAACGGATGTTCCCAGTAGACCCGGTAAACATATCAACAGCCCGAAGCATAACGAAACCCCCCAAAAACACCGAATGTGTGTTAGTCGGTGTTTTATGGTGGAGAAAATTGAAAGTTGGCGACACGGTCAAGTTCGGTGTTTAGGCCATTTCGAACGACGGAATGGTCGCGTTGCATTTGTTTTAACCTTGCACTTCACTTTCGCGGATCATCGAAAGGATTTTTCCTTCATGTTTTCGAAGGAGGCCCGAAACGAGGATCTGTTCAATACATTTTCCCATGCACAGTTTACGACTGTTATTTGTTTCTTCCACCCTCGATCCATTCAATTTCCTACGGGTTATGAGTTAACTATTCCGCGGTCCCCCCCCCGGGCCTAGACCATTGTTGTGTTCGCGAATGGTACCGAATGGGGGCCACATTAAACACCCGACCTTCCGCGCGGGCACTTGGTTGCTGTATGGATGCTGCTCTAGCTTCCTCTAGGGCCGTTGCTGGGGCCGTTTCTTTTGCAACGCTTCGTTAACTAATTCTCCCCTTCGTCAAGGTGCAAAAAATTTTCCGGTTTGCAACCATTTTTCCTGCACTTTCGCTTTCGCCTCGGAGTAGGGCACTAGCGATAGATGGTAGTGCTGTACGATTCTCTTGCGGATGAAATGCTTTGCTTTTCATGCTGTGGTCTTAGGCAGCACCCCGACGCCGGCACCCAACCACCACCAACCACCGATGGTCGTTAAGCTCACGCTGCGAACCATAATGATCTTGCGGGGAGCAAGCATCGCGGGCAAGCTCTCCCGGTGCAAAGGGAACAATTCCAAAGCGTGTACTTACACCAGTCAGCTACACTTGCATTTGGAGGATGTTGATGGACGAGATTCGTTATGCACCATATGCAGTCGATGCATCGTGGCTGAAGCATTGTACTGGCACTGCTCCAATAGCATGTTCCATAAATATTAGGAAGAATTTAAATATATTTTCATCTCTCTATATTGTGAATTCGAGAGAATCGACGAGCGTAAGGTATTGCGGAGACATTATCGGTAACCTCAGCATTACTGCAGTTTGTTCCTTCCTTACGTTACGTAATCGTTCGTCTGTTTCTCTCTCGTTGTAACCTTGCGAAGACCAGTTCTTTGCTGTCATTGGCTGGGCGATAGGTTTAGGGCGTTGTACTGTAGTAATTGTTGAAATATTTGGACGATTTTCCAAAACTGTAGAATGATTGTGTTTTGTTTAGTTCGACTCTTTAATTGAATGTACGGAACGAAAGCTTTGCGAAGGCATGCGAAATCTTGTATCAATTATTTCAAACAGCGACAACCGGATGTTCGTCTGTTTTCTGGCCGAACTCGAGCTCGAGTTAATGATGTTTCCTTTTGATCAAGAAAAGGTTTTGTTTCGATTTGGTTTTCTTCGTTTTCACTTTTCTCGTCTCCGATTTCATTACAATCGGTGTGTCCCTCCATTTCTCACGCATTTCGTAGTTGACAAAACTATTTGTTTTTGATTTGAATGGAGTAAGATAGGCAGAAGGAGCGAGAGAGAGAAACCGAGAGCCAGAGAGGCTACGGCTTTGGACAGGATTTTGTCACTGATTCAAGATGTAAGCTTCCCCAGACGCCGATGCCCGACGCCGAAAAGAAAAGAAATCGCTCACCGCGAACCTTTTCTTGACCGTTTTCCGAATGCCGCTTGGTTGTAATTGCCGTAATTTGGGAAAACCCATCGGCCTTTCTTAAGTTGTTGTGCATGCCCTGTCTGTCGCGCGCTGGGTTTGTGGTCGTCGAATTGAGTTGACGAAAAACTTTGTGCATCATCGTGGACACACGAAGGCGCAGCGTTTCAAAGATTACGCACTTTCTTGGGGCGAGCCGAAGCCGACCCAAGAAAGACGTATCGGTCAAATGGCCTCCCCGTGGTCGGGGCGAGAAATGCACCACACCGTGACACGAGCGTGGAACGTCGGCGTCTCTGGTAAGGTGATGCTTTAATTATTCACCTATTTGGACGGCTTTGCCCGGCAAGACTTCAAACGATGGGTGGTGGTCGTACTCTCTGCAGCTGTGTGGTCTCAGAATCACACTAATTACGGGCTCTAATTTTCCGATTTCTACGCACTTTGGGTGGTCATTTAAATCTGTACGGTGCTCTGCTCGTTTGAAAATAGTTGTACGCAATTGACCTTCCGGTTTTGCCTTGCTCAATTTGCTGCCATTCTACCGAATAGGAAACTCGAAGCTAGTTTCACTAATCACAGTTCCTTAGTTCTGTGCTACTGTAAGTTTATTCGAATGGTTACGGTTAAACGGTAGGTTTTAACGACGACTATCTTTTAATGTGTTTTTAGGTTCACGCCAAAGATGGCAAACGTTATTGGAGTTCTGCACAGCGGTGGAATTCGTTAAATCGTGGCAATAAATTTATCTATATTTAACCAAAGTGCCTTGTGTCACGCTAATGGTTACTTCTGAACTCTGGAAAGCAAAGCATTTCTTCAATCCAGATTTCGGTCGTTGATCTGCATAAGATTATCTGAGAAAACGCTTGAAACCTCTTTAAGAGCCAATGTTTAATTCGCAGCGTGAAAGTGTCTGCTATTTGTCAGATAAAGATTGAGTCAAGTGCATTTCAAGTGCATACTAGGCTTTATCGTAGATGATCTTTCGACCGATCGATTCAATGTTTTACTTAGATTCCGATCAACTTGAGTTAAACTTTTACTGTACTTAAAAGAGCCTCCGCTTTGGCGTTTGCTGCGCTAATCTAATAACACAAAGATTAAAGTTGATGTGGGGTTAATGCTTGCAATTTGATTAATGTATAAACCTCTTTTTATTAACCTAAAGAGGTTTTTTTTCCACATGTTTACGGTTTTTTCTGTTCTTTTCTTGGCTCCCCCCGGGTATTGGAACCAACAAAACAGCCCGGGCCTGCTGATGTCTGATTTCATTTGCTTCACTAATAGATGATGATGGTGATCAGCGTTGCAGGTGTTTCTGTCACCCATTGCATCTCTTAGGTCAGACAATTTCCGACGGCTCCAGTCTTCAGTGGGGGCCACAGACGGTCGGTCGGTCGGAGGCGGGAGCCGCCATTTAATTTATGCTCCACGTTCCGCGATGGCAGCTCGGCGCGCTGCTCTAATCAACAATGACATCGCTGTCGTCGGGCCCGAGCAAGTGGAAATGCACAATTTTCCGGCACCTTTTTTCCGTTGCGTCTTTTCCTAGTCGCGCTTCTCTGGAAATACTTTCACCAGTTGTGGTTGTCGTGTTTTTCAGTTTCCGTGGTTCGCTTGAAACATTTTGGGTTTGTTTTTTGTGCATTATTTTTCTTTCATTGTTTGTTTCTACAATTTCGTTACGTTTGATGATAATAAACCCAACTGGGGATTGCTAAATCCGTCCATTTCGTCGTGTGACGATTTCTCAATGTTTTTTGACCTTTTTTCAATCGGAAATTGATTTGTGTCCAGCCGTAGCTACACAAACTCCACCAATTCGTTACACTAATCCAAATTTTGCTCGCCCGTCCGTCCCGGTGACAGAGGAAAATTACCGCAGAGCGGCCTCTTTTTACCCATTCTCTGCGTAGGCTTGTGTTTATAAGCGAGCCGCTGGTTCGGCGAAAAAACTTAGTGCTGTGTCCCGCCCGCCGGGGGGCACTTTCGTACCTTTCATCGGTTTTACTTATCTTCTGCTCCAAACTCTCTAATGTCTTTCCCCGAATGCCGTTTGGGGGTATCGTTTGTGTGGCGGATGCTAGGCGGATGGCAACTGGTCGACAGCGTAACTTTAGTTCCGACAGTGCACACAAAAGCGCATAATTTTCAACATGAACTCTAACAAAAAAAGGCTTGCTCGATCGCGAGTGTTGTCCATTGTTTATGTTCGCGAAGCATTGCACCGAAAACATTCGTCTTCACTGTCAGCCTGTCTGTCTGTCGTCTGTCTGCTTGATTTCATCTCTTACCATTACCATTCAATTTGTTTGCTGCTAAAATGGATCTGGGATTGTAGTGTTTGCAAACCGGAACCGGCCCAACTTTTGACACTTTTCCTGGGAAATTGCTTCCTTTTCATGTTCAACACGCTGTATCTTTGATGATGCGCCGCGTCGGATTCTGTCGGAGGCTCGGATTCTCACATTAATTTTCTTTCGTCATACTTGAACGACAAATTCGCTGATTACTTGTAATGACCGCTGGCCTTTGCTCCCTTTCGCTTAGTGTCGGCGTAAGGTGACGAAAACCCCGCTGTTGTACCTCACCACTCGGTGGAAAAGGGGAACTAAATTTCATTGTGGAAATTGGGCGTATGGGCGTCTAATGAATGGTTTTTAAATTGCGTGTCTTTTTTTTGTCCTGCCTCTGTGTGAGCCCAAATAATGCCCCGAATGTGTCCCAGATAAGGTTATTTTGGCTACAATTTTTGGGAAAGTAAACGCTCTTTGTGTGTGATCATAACAAATGGTGATTGGATATGCTTCCGAAAGTGTGTAAATCGCCCTTAGGTGTCAACCAACCGTTGTACATTCGCTTTCGGTGCCTCAAGTTGATTAAATTTTTCTGTTTTCAATGGTGGTTGTGTAAAAAATTCTTTGTTTGCCCTCTGAAGAGGCGAGGACACCGTCAGACATTCAACAGGGCGGCTTTGTGAACAGAAATACATAGATGTGGGTCACAGAAAATTGAACGAAATTGAAAGTCGACCGACCTCATTTCAGGGATTGGTCGGTAATGTCGATGGCGTGGGGTGAACACGTGGGTTGAAAGAAGAAGAAATATTGTTGCCTTATTCGATCGGCAACGAAAAAAACCCTTAAATTTCGAATGAATATTTAGCGCTAGTTACATTGCACTTTAAAATTGTTTTTGATGAACGCAATATAAACTCATTTTTGTCTGCTTTACATCATGTTTGTGTTACTTTAATGGCGTGAAATGCGCTCCATTTGAACAGAAAAGGATTGATGGGACCTTCCATCATAGGCACTTACAATGTTAAATAGATCCACTCGCAGCTTGACATGCCGTGTGTTCAGGTGTGAAACAATCGGTTATTCAAATGTCAGAGCATTGGATGATGTGTGCTCCATCTCAGTTTCATCAGTTGTATTCAACACGCAACATTCAAGTAATGCCGTTTGATTGAAGTGTATCGTGCTACGTTCGTAGGGTAAAGGGAATCTTGTAACTGTAGAAACTAAGGTTTGTGAAAGGGTGGCTGTTGAATTATTTAGGGAAATTATGCCATTGCACTTATAGAAAACAGGGAAAAATTTAGCATGGTTTTCAATAAAGTGTACTAAAGTTCCTAAAGTACTAAAGTTTTCAATAAAGTTCCGTCCATTTTCTGTCGCATAGCCGTATCGTATCGAATTAAGTTAAAGGTCATTCTTCTCGTCTGTGACCAGCAGAACCTAGAATGTTATTTGGTCATTGTCAATGTCGGATGGCTGTGACCTAACGTAATTGCAATGATTGCAAATAATTACAGCATCCAGCATCACATAATTATGCTACGAAAGGTCAAAATTGAATTCAAGTTTTTAGTTGTTTCTTCCACATTTCCCACGAGTCGAACACGATCCAATAGGTTTTCGTTTCTGTCAGTATCTGCATCACGCAGCAGACCATCATTGGAGTCACTGGAGTTATGAACGTTTGTTTGGAAGAAAATGTGAGAAAATATAGACATTTTTAGAGCAGAACTATTAGAACTAGTATCATGGGAGTTCTCGTTTACACCCCTTTTCCGGAATGGTTTTCCTCGTGCAAACTCGATCTCGTTCCCACGGAAAAGCGTTAAAATGCTTGTTGTTAGCGGTCAACGGCTCATGTCAAACCAACGATGTCTGTTAGATCTGACCGTTTTGTTTTCCCGCAATGGAACTAACCAATTTTATGTGGAATGTATAATACTGAAACATGAATGGTACACAGTAATGGTATTACATTAAAACTTGATTAACATTTTGTTTTGAAGCTCGACAAATCGGTTCAGTTGCTTCTCCTGCAGACCACCGACCGCTTCGGTGTCATTTCACTGGCCCCTGGCCGAGCTCCAGTTTGCTATCAAACGCGTGTCCATTTTACAACGGTTTTCTGGCGAAAACTCAACGGTTCCTGACTCCCACGATCGGAACGGAAGGAGAACATTCCGTTGCGGCGGCTTCGACGAGAGTACCGTTGGCAGCCGGTTTGCTGCTGGCATATATTTTAATGCCGTGCGTGGGTGAGCTCTCGCAGGTGGATGAATTTAACATTATCGAACCTCATCTTCGTTGCTATATCCGGACCGAAGAAGGAGTCGTGTGGCCCGTAGCCAGGCCATGCGATTTGCTCTCATTCATTGGCCTGGGGGTCACAAAAAATACGCGCATGACGGGATTTGTGTGTCGGTGGCAATCGCCATTAGTGGAGTTGAATGTGAGAGACAAAGACAAGAGTTCACAGTCAAGCACCGAGACGGGACAGATCACTCTGACGATCGTTGCCATGTTAAGCACATTTGTTTAATGTTTCTGGTGGCATTGGGAATGTTTTAACACCGACCAAGTTTTACAGAGCGTTTGTGACAAATTACAGCAAATGAGAGCGCATAATAATACCCGATTTGTAGCTTTAAGCGTGTGACTTGCTGATAATGCCTCTTGCGAAAGACAGTGACTGCAGCATTTAAACCATGGGCAAACAGTGCCTGACTTGACACTTGCCGTGCTCCGCTCTGCGGTTCGTCAGTTTTGTGTCGGTTTGTTCAATGAGACGGTTCCATCGTTTATTGGCTCAACACCCAAACCTCCCAGATATAGGGATGCTTTCGGCATACGAATCGTGGACGCGGTTCACGCGCTGCTAATTTCAATGTTTCGCTTATTTCGTCAGAGCAGAAGGTAGCAGTTACGAAAACGAAATCGATGGTTTTGGATGCTCCACTTTACACTGTTCACAGAGGAGCGAGCAGAGAGCTTATGCCGATTCCCATGTATCTGGTGGTAACTGGTGAAGTTTGTAAAATATGCTCTTTATGGTACCCACATAGCTGCGAATTCTCTGCCCTTTTAAGCTAAAGTCAAATTATTTGCAAGGTGCAACTTATCGCTAATGGCGGAATGTAATGCCAACTTTGCTTGTCTCATTATTGTACATTGACGTAACAAAATTTTTGCTTCCGCATTGGTAAAGAGCACGTGAGATGATAGTGAATTTGCGACTTTGTGTATACTCAGCTTAATACTCACTGTGTTCGACTTATTTAAACCATTTTGAGTGAATCATGGAAGATGCTTATCTTCGTTTTTGCTTTGTTGCTCCATTTCACTGTGTGTGTGGGTAGTCTGTATGTGAAGCATCCCGAATCGCTAGGCCTTTGATTAGCTAATAGATGAACGAATGAACGGCTCTCGTTTGGATTTGACTACCTTGTCTACGGCGTCGGTCGTGCGGAGCTTATTGGAACGGCAACGGCGAAGCGCAATTTGTACGAATTGCATAACTGTGATACCCCACAATTACCCGATCATCTGGTGACCTCCAATGACGCCGGTAGTTATCCATCCTGCCCTCGATGCGGACGGGGTAAGCTACTCACGTTGACGTTGGACAGTGAACAACGTTTCATGGGAGGAAAAACAAACCAATCATTTCGGCATCACTCCGATACATTTTATCATAGAAGTCAAGCTGTCTAAGGGAACGCGCTGTGCCTCAGGTTAGATTTTGTTTGAGGTGTGGTCTTTGATGCCTGAGTATGATTATTGGTTCTATTAGAAAGAGGCTATTATGACCGATCACAACTTGGTTGACTTTGATCACGATCTTGAAGCCCGCGAAAGCGATGAAACATTGCCATTTCTATCCGAAAGTTACGTATAAAGCACGAGCCAGAGTCAGAGCATTCTCTGTACGACATCCAGATGTTACTCTGTATGCGTGGTTTGCCTTTATGTGTGTTGGTGGGTAGAGAGTGCTCGGAGCAATAGAGCAAAACATAATTGTACGCACCGAAACACAGTGTGCGGTCTGTGAAGGGGTAGCTATCTAGATTTTATCTTACCGGATGTACACACCAGCGAGCCAGCGGAGTTCTTACGGAGCGAATGTTGGCAAAAAAACACAGCCAGTACAATGCTCTGCTGAAGGTTAGTTCCTTTTGTTTCGTATCGGTTGGCAGTTCAATAGGAAGCTTCGGTACAAACACACACGGAGACGGCCGCATAGCGAGCCGCAGCCAGCATATTCTATGTGGGATCGTCAAATTGTTGTGTGTCGTTTTGCGCCAAGGCTGGAGAGCACAGAGTGAAGCACTTGCCACTGCATTTCTGTCTAGGAGCATGTGGAAAAGAACGCATGGGCCGTGACGCCGGTTTCTATTGAGTTGCTGATTCGTATGATAGATAGCAAGTGAATTAAAGTGTGGTAATGTACCGAGTCGGATAGGTTAAGTAATCTAAGGTAGAAGGGAAGCTATGCTTTGAGCCTTACTGAGATTTGGTGTTCTCGAAACCAAAAGGATCAGATGGTATAAAATCATTTATGACAAAAACGATTTAAAAAAGATTTATACATCAAAGTTATAGAATGCTTGTTTATTATGTTTGGCCGAAGTTTTCCCAAGGATTCTTTAGTTCACGAACTGTGGTTCTTCAAATTAGCTTTTCCGTCGCAAGACTATCGATTGTGGCCTGACAAGAGTCAATAAATTTAGCAAAAAGGTTTGTGGATCCCAGACATCCCCGAACTCCACTCGCCGCTGCCCTTCGGGCGACTATCTGACGGCCACCGGCCACAGTTTAATTTATTACGAATTCACTTTCCACGTTAGTCGCCGGGTACACTAAAGCAATGCGAGCCGACAGCACTTCCTTTTTCGATACGGCACTCGCTAGAATGGCGTGTTCTGGTCCGCAAGATAAGCGCCTAAGCCTAATACGGCAGTCGGTCATGCACACCTCGTATCTCGCAGGGGAAATGGTAATTAAATCATGCCAAAGTGCACTTTTAATTGCACCCATTTGGCCACTGACGATGTGGGAGTGTAGCGAGAAAGTGCACCGCCAGTTCCGCAGTGTGATTTGAAAACATTCCCCCTCAAACCGTTGCTGCATATTTTGCTCGATTTCCAACTGCGATGGAAACGGCGTTTGGAATGATTTCTATTAAATTACGCAAACCTCTGCATTTTTTGGCTGCTTTTTTCATTTTATAACTCCTTTTTTAATCGTTTTCCCATTCGCCAACTCACTGTGAATCGACGGCACGATGATGAGGACGAGTTTGGCCCTGACAGTGATAGACGAACAGCTCGTCGCCCCCCATGGGGAATACCCCGGCCGCGGTGGCATCTTATCGGGCGGGGGCAGCTGGCCGTGTTCTGGAAGTGCTAATTCCCATCAACCAGCAAGTCTGGCTACCAGCATTTGCTTAGCACGGTGGCCGACGGCTCGGAGGTGAACGTGCTTTTGCGGCGCTGACTACACGGCTTCACGCAAGACCTGCGATGCATAACAATTTGATATCCGCCCACACCGGGCCGGTGCGCTGAGTGATGGGAAACAAAGAACAACGAAACCTTCCTGTGCCGGGATGGCGCACGGGACATTATCGGCGAGATTGCACGCTACGATTCTTCGGTGATGTGTGTTGTTTTTCATAACTAAAGGTCTGCTAAAAACACCTTTCCTTGAGATCATTTGAACCCGATCGCAGGAGCACTAATAAACATGCGTTTAGTCGAGTCTACACAGATCACCTGTCCGTTGTACTATTTTCGCAACTCAGCCACGGCAACACAAGGATTTGCTGGGTGCGTGTCCAATTAAGCTTATATTGGGTATTTCCAGAAGCACTCTGGCCGTTCGCGAAGAAGTTCCGGGGGATGTTCAATTTCGTTGGTCTAGCGTGTAGGGAATTTTTCCCTCGGATGGCCGTGGCCAGACTGACTCACGCTGGACGACCAGAAAGAGGAATGTCCGCTCGCCTCTCGATTGGGGCCCAGATGATTTCACGGTTGAGTATCATGCGAGAAATGGATGTAATTCATCAAAAAGGTTCTGGAGCGCGGGCAGGGAAGCGAGGGAGGTGTTGGCGCGCCGTAACGACTTGTGGGAGGAAGCATCGTGGTTTGTTCACCCCCCCAATCGGGGCGCCCAATTGCGACGGTGGACGGTGGAAGGTGCTGCAAGTAGATTGGTCCCATTATATGCAAAATTAAATGAATTGTGGCTCTTGTGCAGGGCCGATGTGGGTTGCGCTCTTAACACGGGGATTGCAAAACACCGATCGAGGAGAGCCTGCATTCCCGCAGATTGAAAATGGAAGGCCCCATCTCTTTCATTATGTGCGAGGACAAGACACAAACCCTCCATTTGGTTCTAGACCAGCTCTCCTTGCTGGCCTGGCGGCGACGCTCGGCGTACCGGAACGGAGTCGTTATTTTTGCACGACAAAGAATCTCACGATGAACCACCACCATTGGGCATCACATGAAAGTGAAGCGCTCAGCAACGCACGCCGTCATGGGAAGTGGATAAAATGAATTACGCAAACATTAACAAGAATGTGCCAAGCGTTGTTCCAAGTAACCATCGTGGCCGCCGCCGCGCTACGAATGCGCTAAATCGGCCAAGTTCTCAGCCAAGTGCTGCTCGAGAGCTTTCAATCTCGTTGCACATTCTAGAGCAGCGATACCGCAGGAGTGGCATCATTTGCCAAGAAGTCTCTCGATGCGGACTGCTGCCACTTTACATACCTCAGATTGTTGCCTCAAACTATTTCTATTCTAGGCCGTTCGGATCGAGGTCCATATTTTTGCACTTGAGCATTCCGCGTAAAATTCCTGTATTTCCTTCGACTTTCTTTGTAATGGTCAATTTATGCAGCAGTGGCAGGTAACTGGTATCGAATTAAGCTATCCTAGCAACAGTTTAGTTCTGAAGGGAATTTGCACACTTGGGCCTTTCAATTAGTGGTGGCCACGGTGGAAGTTGAGCCGCGGCCATCGTTGTCACTGGCCTATCGATGATGATAAAGCAAAATGCAATATGCAAAGTCGATCGCCATTGACAGTGTGTGGCACGCCTAAAGCCCCTACGATGGCGCTAAAAGTGCAATCGGAGTAGTATCGCGCGCGTCGTGCATTGCATTATGCTGTCGTCCGCATGTTTCGCGATGGCGTTGCAGCGCGTGTCGGTTATCTAGCGGCCAGCTAACCCAGGAAAGTGAAACTCAACTACCGGGCTGCCGGCCCGCCGCTTTGCAGTGGTCGGGCTTTCGGCATGAAGAAGCATATCGCATTCCCGAACGCGCAACTGCCGGATTTAGCATGCATCGGTTAAAGCAAAAATCGCTTACAACGGCGGCGGGTACGGTGTGAGTGTCACATGAATGGGTTCATAAATCAAATCGCCAGTAGACTGTGCAATTCCCCGCGCCACTGCGGCGATGAAGTCCATTAAAAGAAGGTTAGTCTAAAAATGATATCCAATCGGGGATTTTTGGATGGTTGCAAATCAGTGGATTAAGTTTCGATTAATTTATTTGCCATCCCAAGCAATACGAACCCAAAGTTGTCCACGGCTTAGCTAATTCCCTAGCAAATGGTTTGTTTGCCTGTGCCCACCGCACAGCAAATTGCGCCAACAACGGGTTTA
>NC_069144.1:61148676-61161956 GCF_943734635.1 Anopheles cruzii | reverse complement strand
TCCATTTTGTGATTTGATGTTGCCGGAGAGACCATCCGAGAGTCGAAACTACTGTGCTTTCATGTCTCGTTGCATTTTTATGTTCACGGCACTACTGGGCACGCAGTGTGCATCAAAGGCCCGAAATTGAAGCGCTGTTGATGAGCGTTCGGTTTGATATTTGTAACCAAGCCGCGGCTGGACGGCTACCGTTTGATGTTTGTTTGAATTTTGACTTACATACGATGCGAGATTTGGTTTGAAGCTCAAGTTTAGCATAATAAGCCCACACCGAAGAGGACACATGAGTACCGGTTCGACCGGAACACGCTTTAAGGGAGTGTTCAATCGTCAGCGGCCGACAAGGTTCCGGTCTGCACTGCATTGTTGTCACGCGGTACTGCTCATTCTACGGTGCGCATTGGAGCTGCATGACAAACGCGTCTTTTTCTTTATGCTTTTACGTTTCGTTGCTTTGTCACGACTTAGTTTGTTGACGTATTTTTCATTTCCTCACGAATCGAGCCTCACGATGACGGAAACGAGCCTTACCGCGCGTTTGGAATATGATTTCCGTTAACTGATGTTGCGTCTACAGAAGGTAGCACCCAAATTAACTCACTTTTCGGTGGTATTACTTATACAGTGATGCTATCTTTGGATAACAACAAGCAGACAGTAAAATATTGACGGGTTTTCTGTCGGTGTTTTCGGATTTTTTAAATTTTATATCCGCATAGGCTTCAAATCGTTGGTTGAAGATGTTGCATCGGGAAAGCTCTTTCGGATGGCCACTGCTTTGTAGAACATCTTGTCTGCGCAGGCTCCAGGCCGTGCCAGATATTGCAACGCTAGAACCTGGTACGGTTATTACTGGCAGTACCTTTGCGAATGTTAAATGGGATTGAAAAAGGAAGGTTTAAGTATGTGCTGCACAGTCCTGCTAACGTCCACAATACCGGAACTCGGAAGACTATGAAAGTAAGCTGCCGAGATAGTTTGTGGCCTCGGATGCAAGCAAAACATGTTTTTTAGACCTCCGCTGCAAAATAATCGATCGAAAGCAATTGAGTTCAAAAGAGCTGAAAGAAGAGAGAAAATGGATGTGCCGTGCGAAAGGGATAATTGCATCGCTACCGATTTCGCTCCCTGCAATTTCAGCAGTCTTACCTACGCATTTTGTACACAGCGATGCATCACAATGAAGAGACTTCTCAAGTTTAACCACCATCGGTAGTTCATTCAACAGCGCGCGCGGGTTGATCGTAGCGCGATCTATGCTCTCTGCGCCATCTCTGTCCATGATCCGTTGCGCACACCTCTGGCGTGTGTTTAAGGCGCGCACGCGGCCGTTGCAGAAGGGTTGGTACTCTTTTTACACACCTTGTAATTAGGTGTTCCGATCGATGTTCACACATGAAGCGATCGCTATCAAGCACGATTAGCGCAAAAAGTTGACTGTCCTGTGGGTCAAGAAAATCTCCAAATTTGACTACTTCAGTTAATCCAAGATAATCAAACATTGGAACTTCTTTCCTTGTTTCGTAAACTGTAGAGGGTTAGTTATTTTTGATGCACTTTTCGCCCTTTAAAAGTTGCACAATGTTTGCTTCTGATAAAGTAACGAGAGAGGATAATAATCCGTTCCAACGGTGTATTCTTTGTATTGAGCAGAAACGTGCTCAAAACTCACAACCTGCAAGCGTTGCCAAATGATGTCCGGTCTAAAATGCAATGCAGTGCCATTATTTAAGTTCGGCGTTCCTCTGAATTTTGGGAGGAAGCAGTTATGGTAATCGGTTGAAGTATTGTGATATGAAGTCACGTCGGGGTCCCTGTTCCTCTATAGTTGGCCTTAGTTTTTAAAATAGAACAAAATCCGAAACAACATTGCACCGTCCCATAAATATACGTAGCAATGGAAGAGAAACGGTGAACTATCGGTACACCCGTTAATGGCCAGGTTCAAGTGAAAACTCATAAGAGTTGTTAGATAATTTCGTTCGTCTTCAATTCGTCTGCTCTAAAGTATGTTGTGATGCAATTAAAAACACAGCGATCATCTAACCCTAATCCTCCATTTCGCTTTCTAATCACAAATCAATCACGGAAACGACGGAGGAAAATGGTGCGATAGCGTCCACGACGGCTGGAAACAATAACATCACTTTTCTGCCCTTCTTCGTGCTGCTGGGTCTCAGGTGAAGGTAGCAGCAGCAGGTAGTGCATCTCTGATGCACTGCCCTGCAATCTCAGCGTTGGCGTAACAATGCAACATATTTCGTACTCGTCCCAGGGTTTGTTACATTTTAGCAGCGTCAGGAAAAGGCCGCCCGGCGAAGAAAGGAAATGGTTTGGTTATGCTCCACTTGGTTTTAGATGTGAAGACGAAATCTCATACCACCAACGCCAACGACGCCTTTTTGCGCTGAAAGCCGGTGCACGTCTCGCGACCAGCTGTTTTCCAACTCAATTGTTTCCATTGGGGATTTTCCTCAGTGGGGCGAGCGGCGGGGCCCCACCGAGCCAATCGCGGAGCCAATCGTATCGATATTTCTTCGACCGAGTCCCATTCCGCCTCCTCGTTCTTGGCATATGATATCTCGGCCATGGTTCTTTCTTCGGTACACTGGCGCACATGCTTCTCACTATTGTTTCCACGGAAAATTCATGGCCCCCCCGGTCGGTCGGTCGGGCGTGGCGTGTGGAAAATCCGGAAGGNNNTTAGCGGTCGACGGCTCATGAGAGCCGTTGATCTGACCGTTTTGTTTTCCCGCAATGGAACTAACCAATTTTATGTGGAATGTATAATACTGAAACATGAATGGCACACACAGTAATGGTATTACATTAAACTTTGATTAACATTTTGTTATGAAGCCCGACAAATCGGTTCAGTTGCTTCTCCTGCAGACCACCGACCGCTTCGGTGTCATTTCACTGGCCCCTGGCCGAGCTCCAGTTTGCTATCAAACGCGTGTCCATTTTACAACGGTTTTCTGGCGAAAACTCAACGGTTCCTGACTCCCACGATCGGAACGGAAGGAGAACATTCCGTTGCGGCGGCTTCGACGAGAGTACCGTTGGCAGCCGGTTTGCTGCTGGCATATATTTTAATGCCGTGCGTGGGTGAGCTCTCGCAGGTGGATGAATTTAACATTATCGAACCTCATCTTCGTTGCTATATCCGGACCGAAGAAGGAGTCGTGTGGCCCGTAGCCAGGCCATGCGATTTGCTCTCATTCATTGGCCTGGGGGTCACAAAAAATACGCGCATGACGGGATTTGTGTGTCGGTGGCAATCGCCATTAGTGGAGTTGAATGTGAGAGACAAAGACAAGAGTTCACAGTCAAGCACCGAGACGGGACAGATCACTCTGACGATCGTTGCCATGTTAAGCACATTTGTTTAATGTTTCTGGTGGCATTGGGAATGTTTTAACACCGACCAAGTTTTACAGAGCGTTTGTGACAAATTACAGCAAATGAGAGCGCATAATAATACCCGATTTGTAGCTTTAAGCGTGTGACTTGCTGATAATGCCTCTTGCGAAAGACAGTGACTGCAGCATTTAAACCATGGGCAAACAGTGCCTGACTTGACACTTGCCGTGCTCCGCTCTGCGGTTCGTCAGTTTTGTGTCGGTTTGTTCAATGAGACGGTTCCATCGTTTATTGGCTCAACACCCAAACCTCCCAGATATAGGGATGCTTTCGGCATACGAATCGTGGACGCGGTTCACGCGCTGCTAATTTCAATGTTTCGCTTATTTCGTCAGAGCAGAAGGTAGCAGTTACGAAAACGAAATCGATGGTTTTGGATGCTCCACTTTACACTGTTCACAGAGGAGCGAGCAGAGAGCTTATGCCGATTCCCATGTATCTGGTGGTAACTGGTGAAGTTTGTAAAATATGCTCTTTATGGTACCCACATAGCTGCGAATTCTCTGCCCTTTTAAGCTAAAGTCAAATTATTTGCAAGGTGCAACTTATCGCTAATGGCGGAATGTAATGCCAACTTTGCTTGTCTCATTATTGTACATTGACGTAACAAAATTTTTGCTTCCGCATTGGTAAAGAGCACGTGAGATGATAGTGAATTTGCGACTTTGTGTATACTCAGCTTAATACTCACTGTGTTCGACTTATTTAAACCATTTTGAGTGAATCATGGAAGATGCTTATCTTCGTTTTTGCTTTGTTGCTCCATTTCACTGTGTGTGTGGGTAGTCTGTATGTGAAGCATCCCGAATCGCTAGGCCTTTGATTAGCTAATAGATGAACGAATGAACGGCTCTCGTTTGGATTTGACTACCTTGTCTACGGCGTCGGTCGTGCGGAGCTTATTGGAACGGCAACGGCGAAGCGCAATTTGTACGAATTGCATAACTGTGATACCCCACAATTACCCGATCATCTGGTGACCTCCAATGACGCCGGTAGTTATCCATCCTGCCCTCGATGCGGACGGGGTAAGCTACTCACGTTGACGTTGGACAGTGAACAACGTTTCATGGGAGGAAAAACAAACCAATCATTTCGGCATCACTCCGATACATTTTATCATAGAAGTCAAGCTGTCTAAGGGAACGCGCTGTGCCTCAGGTTAGATTTTGTTTGAGGTGTGGTCTTTGATGCCTGAGTATGATTATTGGTTCTATTAGAAAGAGGCTATTATGACCGATCACAACTTGGTTGACTTTGATCACGATCTTGAAGCCCGCGAAAGCGATGAAACATTGCCATTTCTATCCGAAAGTTACGTATAAAGCACGAGCCAGAGTCAGAGCATTCTCTGTACGACATCCAGATGTTACTCTGTATGCGTGGTTTGCCTTTATGTGTGTTGGTGGGTAGAGAGTGCTCGGAGCAATAGAGCAAAACATAATTGTACGCACCGAAACACAGTGTGCGGTCTGTGAAGGGGTAGCTATCTAGATTTTATCTTACCGGATGTACACACCAGCGAGCCAGCGGAGTTCTTACGGAGCGAATGTTGGCAAAAAAACACAGCCAGTACAATGCTCTGCTGAAGGTTAGTTCCTTTTGTTTCGTATCGGTTGGCAGTTCAATAGGAAGCTTCGGTACAAACACACACGGAGACGGCCGCATAGCGAGCCGCAGCCAGCATATTCTATGTGGGATCGTCAAATTGTTGTGTGTCGTTTTGCGCCAAGGCTGGAGAGCACAGAGTGAAGCACTTGCCACTGCATTTCTGTCTAGGAGCATGTGGAAAAGAACGCATGGGCCGTGACGCCGGTTTCTATTGAGTTGCTGATTCGTATGATAGATAGCAAGTGAATTAAAGTGTGGTAATGTACCGAGTCGGATAGGTTAAGTAATCTAAGGTAGAAGGGAAGCTATGCTTTGAGCCTTACTGAGATTTGGTGTTCTCGAAACCAAAAGGATCAGATGGTATAAAATCATTTATGACAAAAACGATTTAAAAAAGATTTATACATCAAAGTTATAGAATGCTTGTTTATTATGTTTGGCCGAAGTTTTCCCAAGGATTCTTTAGTTCACGAACTGTGGTTCTTCAAATTAGCTTTTCCGTCGCAAGACTATCGATTGTGGCCTGACAAGAGTCAATAAATTTAGCAAAAAGGTTTGTGGATCCCAGACATCCCCGAACTCCACTCGCCGCTGCCCTTCGGGCGACTATCTGACGGCCACCGGCCACAGTTTAATTTATTACGAATTCACTTTCCACGTTAGTCGCCGGGTACACTAAAGCAATGCGAGCCGACAGCACTTCCTTTTTCGATACGGCACTCGCTAGAATGGCGTGTTCTGGTCCGCAAGATAAGCGCCTAAGCCTAATACGGCAGTCGGTCATGCACACCTCGTATCTCGCAGGGGAAATGGTAATTAAATCATGCCAAAGTGCACTTTTAATTGCACCCATTTGGCCACTGACGATGTGGGAGTGTAGCGAGAAAGTGCACCGCCAGTTCCGCAGTGTGATTTGAAAACATTCCCCCTCAAACCGTTGCTGCATATTTTGCTCGATTTCCAACTGCGATGGAAACGGCGTTTGGAATGATTTCTATTAAATTACGCAAACCTCTGCATTTTTTGGCTGCTTTTTTCATTTTATAACTCCTTTTTTAATCGTTTTCCCATTCGCCAACTCACTGTGAATCGACGGCACGATGATGAGGACGAGTTTGGCCCTGACAGTGATAGACGAACAGCTCGTCGCCCCCCATGGGGAATACCCCGGCCGCGGTGGCATCTTATCGGGCGGGGGCAGCTGGCCGTGTTCTGGAAGTGCTAATTCCCATCAACCAGCAAGTCTGGCTACCAGCATTTGCTTAGCACGGTGGCCGACGGCTCGGAGGTGAACGTGCTTTTGCGGCGCTGACTACACGGCTTCACGCAAGACCTGCGATGCATAACAATTTGATATCCGCCCACACCGGGCCGGTGCGCTGAGTGATGGGAAACAAAGAACAACGAAACCTTCCTGTGCCGGGATGGCGCACGGGACATTATCGGCGAGATTGCACGCTACGATTCTTCGGTGATGTGTGTTGTTTTTCATAACTAAAGGTCTGCTAAAAACACCTTTCCTTGAGATCATTTGAACCCGATCGCAGGAGCACTAATAAACATGCGTTTAGTCGAGTCTACACAGATCACCTGTCCGTTGTACTATTTTCGCAACTCAGCCACGGCAACACAAGGATTTGCTGGGTGCGTGTCCAATTAAGCTTATATTGGGTATTTCCAGAAGCACTCTGGCCGTTCGCGAAGAAGTTCCGGGGGATGTTCAATTTCGTTGGTCTAGCGTGTAGGGAATTTTTCCCTCGGATGGCCGTGGCCAGACTGACTCACGCTGGACGACCAGAAAGAGGAATGTCCGCTCGCCTCTCGATTGGGGCCCAGATGATTTCACGGTTGAGTATCATGCGAGAAATGGATGTAATTCATCAAAAAGGTTCTGGAGCGCGGGCAGGGAAGCGAGGGAGGTGTTGGCGCGCCGTAACGACTTGTGGGAGGAAGCATCGTGGTTTGTTCACCCCCCCAATCGGGGCGCCCAATTGCGACGGTGGACGGTGGAAGGTGCTGCAAGTAGATTGGTCCCATTATATGCAAAATTAAATGAATTGTGGCTCTTGTGCAGGGCCGATGTGGGTTGCGCTCTTAACACGGGGATTGCAAAACACCGATCGAGGAGAGCCTGCATTCCCGCAGATTGAAAATGGAAGGCCCCATCTCTTTCATTATGTGCGAGGACAAGACACAAACCCTCCATTTGGTTCTAGACCAGCTCTCCTTGCTGGCCTGGCGGCGACGCTCGGCGTACCGGAACGGAGTCGTTATTTTTGCACGACAAAGAATCTCACGATGAACCACCACCATTGGGCATCACATGAAAGTGAAGCGCTCAGCAACGCACGCCGTCATGGGAAGTGGATAAAATGAATTACGCAAACATTAACAAGAATGTGCCAAGCGTTGTTCCAAGTAACCATCGTGGCCGCCGCCGCGCTACGAATGCGCTAAATCGGCCAAGTTCTCAGCCAAGTGCTGCTCGAGAGCTTTCAATCTCGTTGCACATTCTAGAGCAGCGATACCGCAGGAGTGGCATCATTTGCCAAGAAGTCTCTCGATGCGGACTGCTGCCACTTTACATACCTCAGATTGTTGCCTCAAACTATTTCTATTCTAGGCCGTTCGGATCGAGGTCCATATTTTTGCACTTGAGCATTCCGCGTAAAATTCCTGTATTTCCTTCGACTTTCTTTGTAATGGTCAATTTATGCAGCAGTGGCAGGTAACTGGTATCGAATTAAGCTATCCTAGCAACAGTTTAGTTCTGAAGGGAATTTGCACACTTGGGCCTTTCAATTAGTGGTGGCCACGGTGGAAGTTGAGCCGCGGCCATCGTTGTCACTGGCCTATCGATGATGATAAAGCAAAATGCAATATGCAAAGTCGATCGCCATTGACAGTGTGTGGCACGCCTAAAGCCCCTACGATGGCGCTAAAAGTGCAATCGGAGTAGTATCGCGCGCGTCGTGCATTGCATTATGCTGTCGTCCGCATGTTTCGCGATGGCGTTGCAGCGCGTGTCGGTTATCTAGCGGCCAGCTAACCCAGGAAAGTGAAACTCAACTACCGGGCTGCCGGCCCGCCGCTTTGCAGTGGTCGGGCTTTCGGCATGAAGAAGCATATCGCATTCCCGAACGCGCAACTGCCGGATTTAGCATGCATCGGTTAAAGCAAAAATCGCTTACAACGGCGGCGGGTACGGTGTGAGTGTCACATGAATGGGTTCATAAATTAAATCGCCAGTAGACTGTGCAATTCCCCGCGCCACTGCGGCGATGAAGTTCATTAAAAGAAGGTTAGTCAAAAAATGATATCACATCCAATCGGGGATTTTGGATGGTTGCAAATCAGTGGATTAAGTTTCGATTAATTTATTTGCCATCCCAAGCAATACGAACCCAAAGTTGTCCACGGCTTAGCTAATTCCCTAGCAAATGGTTTGTTTGCCTGTGCCCACCGCACAGCAAATTGCGCCAACAACGGGTTTCGGTAGTGTTATTTCTAAATAGTAAATAAAAAATGCGCGAGCTGCTCACTGCGCTGCGCGAGCATTCGGTGCCTGGTGTGCGTCATAAATTGGTTTCACGTGCTCTATCCACTGGAGAGAAGAGAACATGCTTTCAGAAACACAAACAAGTGCACTTGAGCCCACGGAGTGTTTCAGCACGAAGCGCCACCATCGAAGGTGTTCGACGATCGAAGCGAATGCAACATTATAGTTCGCGGCCCGTCGCAATCGGTAGGTCGAGAAATGCCCTTGCCGGTGGCGTTCGGTGCAGCTGTGCTGGCCGGGTGTGCACACCTTTTTCTGCACGAGACCCTCGAGGACTGCGTCCCTGGTTTGGGCAATCGCCGCAGCACAGCGGGAAGCTCAGATCGAAGCCCACGAACTCAGTCGCCACGGAATGACCGAAAGACACTGGCCCAATTTTCTGGTGGTGGTGTGTAGGCGCGCGCAGGTTGTGGCCGATGGCGGTCAGTCGGGTTGGCTACGAAAGATATTATCAAATTGAATTTATAGATCGATCGATTGCTTACAAGAGCAGCATTGCTTTGTTTTATGTTACGAGCCTTAATTTGGTCAATCCAATGAACCAGAGCGAACATAATCAATTTGTCTCGGAGCGCAGATCAAAGGCGCATTAACGATTCTTTATGGAACGGCATAACGATTTCAGCAAAAATGCTGCACATTCCCACGTATTTCGACAGAAACCAATATCTATTTAGTGTGCATAATGCTCACAGATTAGAAAAAAGCTTATTTAATGCCTTTATCGCGTCCGGCCACATTTGTGGATCATTTCACGTATCATTACGCCGTAGAATAAAACCTCAATAAAACGCCGGTACTTTGAGCTCAATCGATCGCACGCTCAATTTGTGAAAGGAGGAAAACGGTGGACAAGGTCGTTTGCGAGTATTTTCAACCCACACACGGTGGTGAGCTTCAAAAACAAACCTTCGCCCCTGTCGAAAGACTACAATGCGTGTCAAGCGGGGAACCCGGCCCGGCGGGGTTCGAAAACAGGTAGAAGCGTCATCGCAGTGGTGCGCCGTCGGGGTAAATTTGTGTACCAGTCATTCAGCCGTGCCCTCGCGTGGCCATCGATTGGTGGCCGAGCTATGGGTATTAATGGGCGAACGGATTATTAATCGATTTCCACCTTCTCACCCGCGAGTGCCGCACCAGGCAATTGGTGTGATAGATTCGTTCTGCCCCGGAATGGTGGCTGACGTGTTGGAGAAGTTAATTAAGGAGCCAGCCGCGTCTAATTCGGCGACGCTCTCGGCTCTAGAGCCGTTTCCGTTTGACCACTTGCGAACCAGCGATGCATGTGCGTTGCGATAGTGTTGGTGTGTCGGGCCGTCGTGAATGTACCTTCCGTTCATCGCTGCCACACGAAGAAGGAAAGCTGATGTCCTTCGCGTCCATCGAGGCCGTTTTTTTGGGGGCCCATCCGTCGGCTGGCGGCGGCGGCCGCTGCTGGATGTCTGTGGAGGTGTTTGATAAATTTGATTCTCCTTTTGGACTTTTGTTTCTGTCGCCGCGACTCCTCGCCATAGTGCACTAAAATCGATGCTTAAAGAAGTTCAGGGTTAACACTTGGTTCAGCTGACCCAAAGGTGCATTCAGCGACAAAGCTAGGGCCGGCCGTAGGATGCAAACTGTCGGGATGGAGAGGGCAGCACCTGCGGCAAAGTGGCGTATTGTGATGCTGATATGTGGCGCACTGGGCACTTTATTTACCGCCCTACAGTGCGCTGCTATTGTGATTGTAATGGATAAATGCCATGTAACAAATAATTACAAACCCGCCGTCGCCGTTTTGCTATGGCCTGGCCTTAATTTATTGCTCCAAACAACGCGAAAGTGTAAAAGTGTTGGTAATACCCAGCGGACGGCAGTGAAACAACCTCGTTACATCCCGTGGCCAACATCGCGATAACTGTCTGCTGACACATCGCGGACCTACAGCAAAATGGTCGTGCCCTCGGCTGATCCAGGAAGGAGTGCGGCGGTATTGCATACGCCGCGGAGGAAATGTAGCTCGGCGCTCGCCCGGGTTTCCCTTTTCGCGTCAAGAAAAATGTCCCTTGTGGGTTGTGTTACGTAACAATGGCTTAGCGACAAGCTTCTTAGTGCACGCCCTGGGGGTGCTTGGGTCGCCCAAGCCACTTTGTGCCACATGTAACCTCGCTGGGAAGAGAAACCAATCATTGCTTTAGGAAACAATTACGGAAGCACCAATAACACCGTGGGTCAACCGTTTGATGCACCGCAAGGAAAATGCTGCCGTTTACTTGTTTACTTTACTGGTTTGATTTGTTCGACATACTAACGGCCGGCCAAATATTTGGCAACTATCGCGCAGCATTAAGGTTTTTATCAACATTTGTGGTTTGTTTTGACAAATTGCTATCGATTTGATTTGATGGATAGTCATTAGCGAACGCAGATGAATATCTGCTGCTGGGCAAGTTTAAATGAGAGTTGCGTACCATAAGCACCAATCAATCTTTTGACGACGCGACTCGAATGAGGCTAATTGGTATACAATCGAATGTTATCGACGTTGCGCTTCCACCGTGTGGTAGTGTCCTCCGTCCTTTAGGCTTCTCCAGTAGAACGCTGCACGTAAGCGACGATTGATGCCCGCGTTTCACGCTGCAACCAAACGGTGGCTCCCAGTGTTCAAGGTGCGAACTTTTAAAACATTATCAATCACATCCAGCTGAACTGGTTTAGACATCTTGGTGACGGGCGCGACAGCAGTAACAGACCACCGCTTCACGATCTCCAGCCCAACGGCATAAAAAAGTCATAAATATTCAATCAGATCATGAGGCAAAGGTGTCAGTTTGTTAAATGGCCCCCCGCTTGGTTGGGACGAAAGCAAATCGGAAGCCCATTTTTGGGATCTGTGTGTGAAGATAAAGCAGCATTTTTTTTGCTTTACCAAAGGAAGTCAATCAAATGTCCAGTCGGGTCGGGTTGGGGTCTGTCGGTAGCAGCTCCTGTGTCGAACGTGTTAACCTTGCCTAATGGTTGAACTTTATCATCGCAAGATTTATTGTATGGAGTTTGAATATTTTATTAAAATCGGTTCAAATTTGTACAGTAAAAAGTTGTGTTATGCGCAGTCAAATTGGGCCAGCCAAAATGGGAACGCTCAACGGAACATGAAAACGATACAACTTGCTCGAGTTGTCAAATTAGCATCTCTGCATTTCATTTCTTCCGGAGCGAATCAAAATTTCATTATAACGATGTTTAGTGCGCGCAAAATGGCTGCTTAATTTTTGCCATAATTAACCATCGTTTCATTGTCCGAATGCTTCGGCGTGGCTTATTGGGCTGCCGAGGATGGCTGCCGAAGCTATTAAACCGGGCGTACGTACGCACGTTTTTACAAATTGAGCGATTAATATTTCATATTTTTTATCCTCCTCCGTCCGCGAAAAGCATAGGAAAAGCATTGGGAAAATGCATTCCGCGTTTTTGTGCGCGCGCTTCCCCGCGCTTGTTGTTGGTTGGATGTGCTGACACAGACGCTCCACAACATTGCTCGTTGCTGCTTACGTTTTACTGTTGTGCGAATTTGTTTCAATTATTTTTGATGCGTTTTTAAGCCCCCCAAAATTGGCAGATGGCTAATTTATTGCGCTCGTTGCAGGGCCTGGGCCTTTATGAGTCCTATAATGTTAGGCCGAAAAAACGGATCATCATTTTGAGATGCTTTTTGTTTCCGTTTTACGTAAAACTTCGGAAACTATCAACCTGTGTAAAATTCAGTTCTATCATAACTTTATCTCGTGAACCTCGTTCGAGGGGGTATAAACTCTACGTAAAAAAGTATGGAAGAGATTGAAAAGGAAGAACCACTTTTGAAGCAATAAAAACTTGTTACTTTTGGTTTATAGTAGCGACACAGATCCGTGCCGGTGCCAGAGAGGCCTCTGCAGTAGGAGGTGTCCGGTGCATCGTGTGAATAGCACCTCTGCAACGCGCCATGCACTTCTTGGCTGCGAAGGAAGGCATAGACCTTCGATAGTTGATGTTCTTGACCGTTCCAAATATGGTCTTAACTTTATGTCCTATGCTCTCGGGGTTTGCTTTTCTCACTTGTACCAGTTTTGCACAACTTGGGCCAAAACTGAACGAGGTAGAGAAGAAATGATTTGTTTTTTGAGCCAACCTGATTTTTGTCCATTTATATATAATGAACCTACTCAGTCGGTGACTCCCGCCATCGGAATAGTTTCGCTTTTGGCTATTTCCGTTCCGGCCGTTATTTATGTCTCACTTCGCGGAAGAAGTTTTGCAACGAGTCAATTAAAGGTAGGCACACGCACCCTCCCCTTGGGCAAATGTCACACGCCAATGCAATTGATATTTTCCGAACCGAAAACTCGCAGACGTCGGTCGGTCGGGCCTCCCACCTCATTTGGAACATCAAAAGCGTTTTCCATCGCCTAGGGGTGATGCTATCGCGGAAGAAAGTTTGCCAAGTGCGCTCCGCCCTGTACCTACGCAAAGCTCTCTGGCCACCTCTACCTCCGAAGAGTGGTGATGAATTGCGTTCAGCGTCTTTCCTGCAGGGCGCCCGGCGAAATTATCAATCATCCTGCGGTGGGGCGGTGAGATTTATATTTTCCCTCATTAAAGTAGGAAATCTGCCCCACGATGGATGTGTTACGGAGCGGACCTAACGCGCGAAGGAGCGTGATCCGAAGTG
>NC_069144.1:61130758-61148176 GCF_943734635.1 Anopheles cruzii | reverse complement strand
AGGCCATGCGATTTGCTCTCATTCATTGGCCTGGGGGTCACAAAAAAATACGCGCATGACGGGATTTGTGTGTCGGTGGCAATCGCCATTAGTAGAGTTGAATGTGAGAGACAAAGGCAAGAGTTCACAGTCAAGCACCGAGACGGGACAGATCACTCTGACGATCGTTTCACCGTTTTCACCATAAGTTACTGACATGTGTAGTAACCTAACTCCACAAAAAAATCGAAAATCGGATATACGTAGCCCGAGAAAATTCAAATGTCGCGAAAATTATTGATCACACCTCGTATCGTAGAATACAGTGTATCTGCCGAAGTTTGTAAAATACCCCTTTTTGGGTGCCTTTTTAAGCTAAAGTCAAATTATTTGCAAGGTGCAAATTATTGCTAATGGCGGAATGTAATGCCAACTTTGCTGGTCTGATTATTGTACATTTACGTAACAAAATTTTTGCTTCCGCATATTAGTAAAGAGTACGTGAGATGATAGTGAATTTTCAACATTGTGTGTACTCAGCTTAATACTCACTGTGTTCGAGTTAAATACTTATTAAAACCATTTTGAATGAATCATGGAAGATGCTTATCCTCGTTTTTGTTTTGTTGCTCCATTTCACTGTGTGTGTGCGGTCTGTATGTGAAGCATCCCGAATCGCTAGGCCTTTGATTAGCTAATAGATGAACGAATGAACGGCTCTCGTTTGGATTTGACTACCTTGTCTACGCCGTCGATCGTGCGGAGCTTATTGGAACGGCAACGGCGAAGCGCAATTTGTACGAATTGCATAACTGTGATACCCCACAATTACCCGATCATCTGGTGACCTCCAATGACGCCGGTAGTTATCCATCCTGCCCTCGATGCGGACGGGGTAAGCTACTCACGTTGACGTTGGCCAGTGAACAACGTTTCATGGGAGGAAAAACAACCCAATCATTTCGGCATCACTCCGATACATTTTATCATAGAAGTCAAGCGAACGCGCTGTGCCTCAGGTTAGATTTTGTTTGAGGTGTGGTCTGTGATGTTCTTAGTATGATTATTGGTTCTATTAGAAAGCGACTATTATGACCGATCACAAGTTGTTTGATTTTGATCACGATCTTGGGGCCGGCGAAAGCGATGAAACATTGCCATTTCTATCCGAAAGTTACGTACAAAGCACGAGTCACAGTCTGAGTATTTTCTGTACGACATCCAGATGTTACTCGGTATGCGTGGTTTGCCTTTATGTGTGTTGGTGGGTAGAGAGTGCTCGGAGCAATAGAGCAAAACATAATTGTACGCACCGAAACACCGTGTGCGGTCTGTGAAGAGGTAGCTATCTAGATTTTATCTTACCGGATGTACACACCAGCGAGCCAGCGGAGTTCTTACGGAGCGAATGTTGGCAAAAACACAGAGCCAGTACAATGCTCTGCTGAAGGTTAGTTCCTTTTGTTTCGTATCGGTTGGCAGTTCAATAGGAAGCTTCAGTACACGGAGACGGCCGCATAGCGAGCCGCAGCCAGCATATTCTATGTGGGATCGTCAAATTGTTGTGTGTCGTTTTGCGCCAAGGCTGGAGCACAGAGCGAAGCACTTGCCACTGCATTTCTGTCTAGGAGCATGTGGAAAAGAACGCATGGGCCGTGACGCCGGTTTCTATTGAGTTGCTGATTCGTATGATAGATATCCAGTGAATTAAAGTGTGGTAATGTACCGAGTCGGATAGGTTAAGTAATCTAAGGTAGAAGGGAAGCTATGCTTTGAGCCTTACTGAGATTCGATGTTCTCGAAACCATTTCAAAAGGAAACTATGGTTCAAAACATTAACAAAAACTATTTAAATAAGATTTACACATCAAAGTTATTTGAAATGGAGTTTTTGCAAAAATCAGTAATCTGAGTTTTCCGAAGGATTCGTTAGTTCACGAACCGTGGTTCTTCAAATTAGCTTTTCCGTCGCAAAACTATCGATTGTGCCCTGACAAGAGTCAATAAATTTAGCAAAATGTGTGTGGATCCCAGACATCCCCGAACTCCACTCGCCGCTGCCCTTTCGACGACTATCTGACGGCCACCGACGGCCACAGTTTAATTTATTACGAATTCACTTTCCACGTTAGTCGCCGGGGTACACTAAAGCAACGCGAGCCGACAGCACTTCCTTTTTCGATACGGCACTCGCTAGAATGGCGTGTTCTGGTCCGCAAGATAAGCGCCTAAGCCTAATACGGCAGTCGGTCATGCACACCTCGTATCTCGCTGGGGAAATGGTAATTAAATCATGCCAAAGTGCACTTTTAATTGCACCCATTTGGCCACTGACGATGTGGGAGTTTAGCGAGAAAGTGCACACATTGGCAGTTCCGCAGTGTGATTTTAAAACATTCCTCCTCAAACCCCCCCATGTTTGGTTCGACTCCCAACTGCGATGGAAATGGCGTTTGGAATGATTTCTATTAAATTACGCAAACCTCACAGCGTTTTTGGCTGCTTTTTTCCATTCTACCAGAACTAGCTTTTTCATTTTATAACTCCTTTTACTAATCGTTTTCCCATTCGCCACTGTGAATCGACGGCACGATGATGCGAACGAGTTTGGCCCTGACAGTGATAGACGAACAGCTCGTCGCCCCCCCATGGGGAATACCCCGGCCGCGGTGGCATCTTATCGGGCGGGGGCAGCTGGCCGTGTTCTGGAAGTGCTAATTCCCATCAACCAGCAAGTCTGGCTACCAGCATTTGCTTAGCGCGGTGGCCGACGGCTCGGAGGTGAACGTGCTTTTGCCACGACTTGACTACACGGCTTCACGCAAGACCTGCGATGCATAACAATTTGATATCCGCCCACACCGGGCCGGTGCGCTGAGTGATGGGAAACAAAGAACAACAAAACCTTCCTGTGCTGGGATGGCGCACGGGACATTATCGGCGAGATTGCACGCTACGATTCTTCGGTGATGTGTGTTGTTTTTCATAACTAAAGGTCTGCTAAAAACACCTCTCCTTGAGATCATTTGAACCCGATCGCAGGAGCAGCACTAATAAACATGCGCTTAGTCGAGTCTACACAGATCACCTGTCCGTTGTACTATTTTTGCAACTCAGCCACGGCAACACAAGGAGTTGCTGGGTGCGTGTCCAATTAAGCTTATGTTGGGTATTTCCAGAAGCACTCTGGCCGCCCGCGACGAAGTTCCGGGGGAAGTTCAATTTCGTTGGTCTAGCGTGTAGGGAATTTTTCCCTAGGCTGGCCTGGGCGTCCAGACTGACTCACGCTGGACGACCAGAAAGAGGAATGTCCGCTCGCCTCTCGATTGGGGCGCAGATGATTTCACGGTTGAGTATCATGCGAGAAATGGATGTAATTCATCAAAAAGGTTCTGGAGCGCGGGCAGGGAAGGGAGGGTGGTGTTGGCGCGCGGTAACGACTTGTGGGAGGAAGCATCGTGGTTTGTTCACCCTGGAATCGGGGCGCCCAATTGCGACGGTGGACGGTGGAAGGTGCTGCAAGTAGATTGGTCCCATTATATGCAAAATTAAATGAATTGTGGCTCTTGTGCAGGGCCGATGTGGGTTGCGCTCCTAACACGAGGATTGCAAAACATCGATCGAAAAGAGCCTGCATTCCCGCAGATTGAAAATGGAAGGCCCCATCTCTTTCATTATGTGCGAAGACAAGACACAAACCCTCCATTTGGTTCTAGACCAGCTCTCCTTGCTGGCCTGGCGGCGGCGCTCGGCGTACCGGAACGGAGTCGTTATTTTTGCACGACAAAGAATCTCACGATGAACCACTACGATGGCCATCACATGAAAGTGAAGCGCTCAGCAACGCACGCCGTCATGGGAAGTGGATAAAATGAATTACGCAAACATTAACAAGAATGTGCCAAGCGTTGTTCCAAGTAACCATCGTGGCCGCCGCCGCGCCACGAATGCGTTAAATCGGCCAAGTTCTCAGCCAAGTGCTGCTCGAGAGCTTTCAATCTCGTTGCACATTCTAGAGCAGCGATACCGCAGGAGTGGCATCATTTGCCCCCGAAGTCTCTCGATGTGGCCACTGCTGCCACTTTACATACCTCAGATTGTTGCCTCCAACTATTTCTATTCTAGGCCAATCGGGCCGAGGTCCCCATTCGTGCACTTGAGCATTCCGCGTAAAATTCCTGTATTTCCTTCGACTTTCTTTGAAATGGTCAGCTTATGCAGCAGTGGCCGGTGGTGGCTGGTGGTATCGAATTAAGCTATCCCAGCAACAGTTTAGTTCTGAAGGGAATTTGCACACTTGGACCTTTCAATTAGTGGTGGCCACGGTGGAAGTTGAGCCCCATCCATCGTTGTCACTGGCCTATCGATGATGATAAAGCAAAATGCAATATGCAAAGTCGATCGCCATTGACAGTGTGGCACGCCTAAAGCCCCTACGATGGCGCTAAAAGTGCAATCGGAGTAGTATCGCGCGCCGCGCGTCGTGTATTGCATTATGCTGTCGTCCGCATGTTTCGCGATGGCGTTGCAGCGCGTGTCGGTTATCTAGCGGCCAGCTAACCCAGGAAAGTGAAACTCAACTACCGGGCTGCCGGCCCGCCGCTTTGCAGTGGTCTGGCTTTCGGCATGAAGAAGCATATCGCATTCCCGAACGCGCAACTGCCGGATTTAGCATGCATCGGTTAAAGCAAAAATCGCTTACAACGGCGGCGGGTACGGTGTGAGTGTCACATGAATGGGTTCATAAATCAAATCGCCAGTAGACTGTGCAATTCCCCGCGCCACTGCGGCGATGAAGTCCATTAAAAGAAGGTTAGTCTAAAAATGATATCCAATCGGGGTTTTTGGATGGTTGCAAATCAATGGATAAAGTTTCGATTAATGTTTTTGCCATCCCAAGCAATACGCTACTTGCTTTCTGTAGAACCCAAAGTTGTCCACGCCTTAGCTAATTCCCTAGGAAATGGTTTGTTTGTCTGTGCCCACCGCACAGCAAATTGCGCCAACAACGGGTTTCGGTAGTGTTATTTCTAAATCGTAAAAATGCACGAGCTGCTCACTGCGCTGCGCGAGCATTCGGTGCTGGTGGGCGTCATAAATTGGTTTCACGTGCTCCATCCGAGGGGAGAAGAGAACATGCTTTCAGAAACTGAAAACAAGTGCACTTGAGCCCACGGAGTGTTTCGGCACGAAGCGCCACCACCGAAGGTGTTCGACGATCGAAGCGAATGCAACATTATAGTTCGCGGCCCGTCGCAATCGGTAGGTCGAGAAATGCCCTTGCCGGTGGCGTTCGGTGCAGCTGTGCTGGCCGGGTGTGCACACCTTTTTCTGCACGAGACCCTCGAGGGCTGCGTCCCTGGTTTGGGCAATCGCAGCACAGCGGGAAGCCCAGATCGAAGCCCACGAACTCAGTCGCCACGGAATGACCGAAAGACACTGGCCCAATTTTCTGGTGGAGGTGTGTAGGCGCGCGCAGCTTGTGGCCGATGGCGGTCAGTCGGGTTGGCTACGAAAGATATTATCAAATTGAATTTATAGATCGATCGATTGCTTACAAGAGCAGCATTGCTTTGTTTTATGTTACGAGCCATAATTTGGTCAATCCAATGAACCAGAGCGAACATAATCAATTTGTCTCGGAGCGCAGATCAAAGGCGCATTAACGATTCTTTATGGAACGGCATAACGATTTCAGCAAAAATACTGCACATTCCCACGTATTTCGACAGAAACCAATATCTATTTAGTGTGCATAATTGTCACAGATTAGAAAGAAGCTTATTTAGTGCTTTTATCGCGTCCGGCCACATTTGTGGATCATTTCACGTATCATTACGCCGTAGAATAAAACTTAAATAAACTTTGAGCTCAATCGATCGCGGTCTCAATTTGTGAAAGGAGGAAAACGGCGGACAAGGTCGTTTGCCAGTATTTTCAACCCACACACGGTGGTGAGCTTCAAAAACAAACCTTCGCCCCTGTCGAAAGACTACAATGCGTGTCAAGCGGGGAACCCGGCCCGGCGGGGTTCGAAAACAGGTAGAAGCGTCATCGCCGTGGTGCGCCGTCGGGGTAAATTTGTGTACCAGTCATTCAGCCGTGCCCTCTCGTGGCCATCGATTGGTGGCCAAGCTATGGGAATTAATGGGCGAACGGATTATTAATCGATTTCCACCTTCTCACCTCACCCGCGAGCGCCGCACCAGGCAATTGGTGTGATAGATTCGTTCTGCCCCGGAATGGTGGTGTTGGAGAAGTTAATTAAGGAGCCAGCCGCGTCTAATTCGGCGACGCTCTCTCGGCTCTAGAGCCGTTTCCGTTTGACCACTTGCGAACCAGCGATGCATGTGCGTTGCGATAGTGTTGGTGTGTCGGGCCGTCGTGAATGTACCTTCCGTTCATCGCTGCCACTCGAAGAAGGAAAGCTGATGTCCTTCGCGTCCATCGAGGCCGTTTTTTTTTTTGGGGCCCATCCGTCGGCTGGCCATACGCGGCGGCGGTGGCCGCTGCTGGATTTCTGTGGAGGTGTTTGATAAATTTGATTCTCCTTTTGGACTTTTGTTTCTGTCGCCGTGACTCCTTGCCATAGTGCACTAAAATCGATGCTTAAAGAAGTTCAGGGTTAACACTTGGTTCAGCTGACCCAAAGGTGCATAGCTGTTGAATGGTGAGGGCAGGAGGCAGCAGCACCTGCGGCAAAGTGGCGTATTGTGATGCTGATATGTAGCGCACTGGGCACTTTATTTACCGCCCTACAGTGCGCTGCTATTGTGATTGTAATGGATAAATGCCATGTAACAAATAATTACAAACCCGCCGTCGCCGTTTTGCTATGGCCTGGCCTTAATTTATTGCTCCAAACAACGCGAAAGTGTAAAAGTGTTGGTAATACCCAGGAGGGCACGGCAGTGAAACAACCTCGTTACATCCCGTGGCCAACATCGCGATAACTGTCTGCTGACACATTGGCTAGCAAATGGCCATGCCCTCGGCTGATCCAGGAAGGAGTGCGGCGGTATTGCATACGCCGGGGAGGAAATGTAGCTCGGCGCTCGCCCGGGTTTCCCTTTTCGCGTCAAGAAAAATGTCCCTTGTGGGTTGTGTTACGTAACAATGGCTTAGCGACAAGCTTCTTAGTGCACGCCCTGGGGGTGCTTGGGTCGCCCAAGCCACTTTGTGCCACATGTAACCTCGCTGGGAAGAGAAACCAATCATTGCTTTAGGAAACAATTACGGAAGCAGCCATAATACGTGCGCCAACCGTTTGATGTACCGCAAGGAAAATGCTGCCGTTTTACTGTAGACTTTACTGGTTTGATTTGTTCGACATACTAACGGCCGGCCAAATATTTGGCAACTATCGCGCAGCATTAAAGTTTTTATCAACATTTGTGGTTTGTTTTGACAAATTGCTATCGATTTGATTTGATGGATAGTCATTAGCGAACGCAGATGGATATCTGCTTGGCAAGTTTAAATGAGAGTTGCGTACCATGTGCACCAATCAATCTTCCAACGACGCTCCTCGAATGAGGCTAATTGGTATACAATCGAATATTATCGACGTTGCGCTTCCACCGTGTGGTAGTGTCCTCCGTCCTTTAGGCTTCTCCAGTAGAACGCTGCACGTAAGCGGCGATTGATGCCCTCGGTTCAAGCTGCAACCGAACGGCGGCTCCCAGTGTTCAAGGTGCGAACTTTTAAAACATTATCAATCACATCCAGCTGAACTGGTTTAGACATCTTGGTGACGGGCGCGACAGCAGTAACAGACCCCTGCTTCACGATCTCCAGCCCAACGGCATAAAAAAGTTATAAATATTCAATCAGATCATGAGGCAAAGGTGTCAGTTTGTTAAATGGCCCCCCCTTGGTTGGGCCGAAAGCAAATCGGAAGCCCATTTTTGGGATCTGTGTGTAAAGATAAAGCACCATTTTTTTTTTGCGTTACCAAAGGAAGTCAATCAAATGTCCAGTCGGGTCGTGTTGGGGTCTGTCGGTAGCAGTTCGTGTGTCAAACGTGTTAACCTTGCCTAATGGTTGAACTTTATCATCGCAAGATTTATTGTGTATCATAAACATTCTTTTTGAAGGTGTGGTGGAGTTTAAATATTTTATTAGAATCGGCTCAACTTTGTACAGTAACTTTGTGTTATGCGTAGTCAAATTGGGCCAGCCAAAATGGGAACGCTCAACGGAACATGAAAACGATACAACTTGCTCGAGTTGTCAAATTAGCATCTCTGCATTTAATTTCTTCCGGAGCGAATCAAAATTTCATTATAACGATGTTTAGTGCGCGCGAAATGGCTGCTTAATTTTTGCCATAATTAACCATCGTTTCATTGTCCGAATGCTTCGGCGTGGCTTATTGGGCTGCCGAGGATGGCTGCCGAAGCTATTAAACCGGGCGTACGTACGCACGTTTTTACAAATTGAGCGATTAATATTTCATATTTTTTATCCTCCTCCGTCCGCGAAAAGCATAGGAAAAGCATTGGGAAAATGCATTCCGCGATTTTTTGCGCGTACTTCCCCGCGCTTGTTGGTTGGATGTGCTGACACAGACGCTCCACAACACTGCTCGTTGCTGCTTACGTTTTGCTGTTGTGCGAATTTGTTTCAATTATTTTTGATGCGTTTTTAAGCCCCCGAAACTGGCAGATGGCTAATTTATTGCGCTCATTGCAGGGCCTGATTCATGAGTCTGAGTTTTATGAGTCCTATAATGTTAGACCGAAAAAACGGATCATCATTTTGAGATGCTTTTTGTTTCCGCGGTTTGTGAAACTTCGAAAACTATCAACCTGTGTAAATTTTAATCCTACCACAACTTTGAACCTCTTTCGTGGGGGTAGAAACTCTACGTAAAAAAGTATGGAAGAGATTGAAAAGGAAGAACCACTTTTGAAGCAATAAAAACTTGTTACTTTTGGTTTATAGTAGCGACACAGATCCGTGCCGGTGCCAGAGAGGCCTCTGCAGTAGGAGGTGTCCGGTGCATCGTGTGAATAGCACCTCTGCAACGCGGCATGCACTTCTTGGCAGCGGAGGAAGGCATAGACCTTCGATAGTTGATGTTCTTGACCGTTCCAAATACGGTCTTAACTTTATGTCCTATGCTCTCGGGGTTTGCTTTTCTCACTTGTACCAGTTTTGCACAACTTGGGCCAAAACTGAACGAGGTAGAGAAGAAACGATTTGTTTTTTGAGCCACCCTGAATTTTTGCCTTTTATAATGAACCTGCTCAGTGACTCAGCGCGCGCTGTACGCCATCTGAATAGTTTCCCTTTTGGCTATTTCCGTTCCAGCCGTTATTTATGTCTCACTTCACGGAAGAAGTTTTGCAACGAGTCAATTAAAGGTAGGCACACGCACTCGCAACCCCTGGGCAAATGTCACACGCCGATGCAATTGATATTTTCCGAACCGAAAACTCGCAGACGCGTCGGTCGGTCGGTCGGGCCTCCCACCTCATTTGGAACATCAAAAGCGTTTTCCATCCCCTGGGGGTGATGCTATCGCGGAAGAAAGTTTGCCAAGTGCACGCCGCCGCCCTACCTACGCAAAGCTCTCTGGCCACCTCCACCTCCGGAGAGTGGTGATGAATTGCGTTCAGCGTCTTTCCTGCAGGGCGCCCGGCGAAATTATCAATCATCCTGCGGTGGGGCGGTGAGATTTATATTTTCCCTCATTAAAGTAGGAAATCTGCCCCACGATGGATGGCTTTGTCGATGGAGACATTTGCACTGCGTGTGATGTGCGAAGGCCTCTATATTGAAAATAGGTTCAACTGCATCCTCCTCGTTGTATTAATTTATTTTACGAGCGAGCGCCGGCACGGCTCGCAATTTCACGTGTCGGGGTGTCGATCGTCTTGGCGCCGACTCCTGGGTCGGTACGTTTGTTCTCTTGTTCACGGCGTCTTCTGCGCCGGCAACTAATGGCCTGCGTGGCCGTACTGTGTGCAGCGCCGGTTACCTTTCCCGGGCAACCTACGGTGCAACCACTAATTAGAGGTGTAAATATTTATCATCATAATTTAGCAGTAACTCAGCGTTAATGGCAGCCGAGTGCGCGCGCTCACAGTTTCTAAGATGCAATTGCATCGATCATGGAGGTGCGTTGGCTGTGGATCGAGAGATAAGTCAGGAGTCAGTGACGGAGGAGAGAAGGTGTCGAGTGCGCGTTTAACTATGATTAATTTGCATCCGCGGAACAACGAGGCCCGATTGAAGAAAGTTCTTTGAAAGAGGCCTCTCGTGAACGAAGATCGCTCTCTGAAGATCGAAAGGTTGAAGTTGATGTTTTAATTTAAGCTGTCATTCGCTGGATGACATAATCTAAGGGTCCAGCAGGCAGTGTTCTTGCTTGCAACGACAAAGTTTCACCATCCCCAGGGTTTTTAAGGGAACGAAGCAACATTAACGACGTAACTAATTTAGGGATTTTAGTCATTTTTTATGCTTATGTCAAATTATGGCACTAATGAAGCTAAGCTTGATTATAATTGATAAGCATTTGATCTTGCTCTAGCGCGTCTGTTCTGTGAAGGACCGCATAAGGAATATCATCCATTAGACACGACCAAAACGAACAGTTGGCTGGCTGGCTGACCACGAAATTAGTCGTTCGGTTTTTCCTGCCAAAAGCTCAATTTGGCAAAAGATCGCTTTATAAAGCCATTAGTCTCATTAAGACAGCGCGGGGCACGCGTGGGCCTAACGGGCTCCGTAAATTGCGGGCACGCGATTAATGGCGATCGCGGGTCTGTACAATACCGGAGACCCGACCCGGAGACGACCGAAAAGCGGAGAAGCTGCGAACGAACGGTGGAAGATGTAGAGCGAAAGCGATCGCGATCGATGCTGCCGGACCTTCGTGTTCCGTATGTGGTACCAACTCTGCTCGCGAGCGACCGGACATAAGTCGGTCAGGTCGATCGTGATCGAGACCGACGGCTGGTCGTCGTCGCTGCCGCCGCGTTCACCTGACAGGACCGAAAATCTAGTCGACCTTCGTCAAGTACGCACAGCACAGCGCAGCGTATGATCATACCCCCGGAGCGTGCGAGATGTCGGCCAGTAGAGCACAGCGATCGGCCAACGATCGATCGTCTCAGGAGCTTCGGAGCACTGCCGGAGACTTTCGCCTTTCTTTGGTCCACCTTCAATGCAGCTCGTTCGTCGATTAACCTTGATTTAGCAGGAACTCGGGCCACTCGCTGTAAATAAACAACCTCCGAATGGCTAATTGATGTTCGTTAGTGGTGGGGATCGTGCACGGCATCGTGGCATTGGAATTGAGTGGTGCACAAGAAGTGGAAGGCGGAAGAAAACGACACGACCTTTCACCCGGGTTGTTGGGTGAGAGCTACAGACCGCTTCTTGGCTGATCCAGCAATGATTCTCGGTCGGTTCGGACCGTTGTCGGACACCTTGTAAAACATCCGACCGGAAATGTCCGAAAACAAACACAGATTGGGAAACGGTGATAATTATGATCGCTCGCGAGCACACGCAACCTGAAGGAACACCGTAACGAGGTTTAATTTCGCCCCCCACGGCCGGCGATTGAAGACAATCGCGGGTCGTGTGGGTTTACCGAAATGAATTCCCCATTAGTGATCGCAGGGCGTGTGATTATTTGATTGCTTCTGTTTTTTGTTTGCTCCCGATGTACTGTTACTTTATAGTACTTACGGAGTAGAACATTGGCTTCGTTGTGATGCTGTTTTCGTGCCGATTCCGCTACACGGACAACATGTTTTATCCGTTTTGGACAAAGCCCTGTGTGCTGCTGCGTGGCCACAAAAGAAAAACATGTCCAGTTGTGCGAAAATGCTGTGTACTTCTGGTGATAATTGGCGTGGCTCTTCTCCGTTCTCAGTCAGTGCCCCAAAAGGTTCATGAACGCGAAACGCGCACGGTATGGTGCCGCGATAAAGAAGCGTTCGCGGTTCGCGATTATACGCTACCGTCAGTGTCAGTTTTATGGTCAGACAAAACCGCGGCCACTCCGCCCGGTAGTAGCGCCGGAGAACGTCTCGTACAGGCCAACGCCGAGCCAACGACCGATGCTTTGGTCGGTGGTCGTGAGCAGCAGGGAAGAAGTAGAAAAAGGCCAACGTTCTCCTCGAATTTCGGAAGGGGGGCGGGCAGCAGATAGCCATCGGTCAACCGAATCTGCGGCCTCGTGAGGCGAGGCTAGTTCTAGTTGAGCCTCCTGAGCGACCTGTCCATTAATTGGCCGACCGGTCTGGCAGTTACTTCTGGTGGTTGTGGTTTGTCTTGTGATCGTTTTTAATCAAAGCATGAACAGTTGATCGTGTAGTGACTGCGAAACACGCATCGGCCAAACCCAGGTTATCCAGAGCAGTATCGTCAGTGTTTGGAGATGGAAAAAATTCTGCGCTATCGCATAAAGGTGAGCCGTCGTCGGTTTACGAATTTAATGTAAATATTTACAACGTGGGAGCAGAGAGCTGAAGTCCCGTTTTAGCCAGTGCGGTGCGTGCATTCCAGAACTGAAGAAACGTAGTTCGCACGCGCCCCACACACAAATCTTTTTGCGTTCACTTGGGCGGTTCTGGCGCCATCACGACCGCGCACGTTTATGATAGGTGCCGTGTTCCTGGTGTACTGTGCACATTCGGGTGCTCCGTGTCCGCGCCGTGATGGGCTCAGGTTTTCCGCATCGCCCGCCTTAATGAAATGCACAGCATTTTTCACTGCTCAGCGCTCAGCGGAGGGACTGGCAAATTCCATCCGAACGACCGCGCGACTCCCTGTGGATGGGAAGTGAAAATTTATTCAGCATTGTGGGGCTTCGAACGAAAGAAACATTCTTTTCGGTCGTCGCGATTCGGCTCGAGCTGATCGAGACAGCCCCACCCAGCCTGCAGCCACCCCGAGCTTCTTGGTCGATTTTAATGTGGGCCAGATCTTGGCCGTGCGTGCCTTAAGCCGATTTGTTGGAGGGATTGGGTTGATTCAAGGTTTTCCCAACACACCGTCCCATAACAATAGTTGACTCTCGTCGGTGTCGGTGGGGGCCGGCGCATGAAATGGGGTCAGCAAATTCTTCTTGGGCCGCCCAAGGAAAGGCGAAAGGCTGAGGCATAATTGAGGAGAAATTTTGCAGCCCCCGTCCGCGGCAACAACAACAACAACGGGGGGGCCCGGCCGGCCGGCGTGAACTTATTCAACTATTTTTTTCTCCTTCAGCCTCTAATCTGCTGCAACATTAGTGCGTCGCGTGTGTTGTGTAACTTTGCGCCGGTTGCGGCGGTTTAGGATAGTTTCTCGGCGGCCCATGTGGGTCTTCACCGTGGCAACGACACGGGGTATCTTCACTCCGCTCATCGAGGCGCTCAATTGATTGGTACTTTCTTCCCAAACTCTCCGCTCTCGGCTGATCGGCGTTGGATAAGAGACCGAATGATTGACTGTATTTTAGCGCATAACCTCGTTTTTCGCCGCGCTGATTATGCCCCTCTCCGTGTGGGTAATTGTCCATCGATTACTCTAACCCCGGCCTATCGATCGCGCCTATGGCGAGCGGACCGCGCCATCGCCATCTTCGTCCGCAGCTCACGGCCGGCCGACTGTCTTGTCACGAATCCGGTCACACGCGATTCGGTAAACAACAGCATCGGAAGCGCACACACAACTTTAACGCGGCCAATTAGTTCGTAATGTACCGTAAGGCCTCTTGACGCCACTCCCGCCGAAGCAAGGTCCCGTGCCCAGTGTCATGACCACACCTAGAAGTGATAGGAGGAAATCGATAGCCACCCCTCTAGCTCTAGGGTCAGCTGGTTAGGTCACCGCCCAGGGTGGCATCTCCCCGAACGCATCCGTTCGTGACCGTGTGATTGTCTTGTGACTCTGGGTGTGTGTGTGCGTGCGCGACGTAGCGTGCCGTACGCCACAGAATCGCGAACGGCCTGGCCGGCCCCCCGTGGGGAAAAGGCGCAGTAGAGAGCTGCGCGCACCCAAATTGAGGCCCCAAAGCCTCAGGCTCTCGGTGCCTGCGTGCCGCGTGCGCCACTCTGCCACAAACAGACCAGAACCATCCGACCCAAGAGAACACCATCACCGAGAGGCGCTGGTTCCGGAACGTGGCGCGCGCACGCTGCTGGCGTTCTCTTTCCGCCTCTCGGCCGCCGTCCTAGACACACCAATTACAGGCCAAGTTCAACGACACTTTCGAATGTTTTCGAAATTTGCCGTTTTCTACGATTCTTGGCCACACGCACACACGCGCGACGCGCAAATTCGCGACCACCTTGGCATAAGACGGGGAACCAATCAAGAACAGGAAAGAAAGGCATTTTCCTAAGATAATAATTGCAACTTCCCTGCTTTGTAATGCTGCTTTTGGGCTTACGGTACATTCTCAGGTTGCGGAACGTGAACGGGAACTGGAAACGGTGATTCGGAGTGTGGGCGAGAGAGAAGAATCCATGTCGCTGGCCGGGAAGTCAACTGAAAATGGCGGCAAAAAGCTGAGTTTAAGTTCACTTTGGGCCTTAGATATATAGAACGGCTTAGTAAGGAATGCGTTATTTATAGAGGAGAGTGTATGTTTTGTGGCCAAGATGCAAGGTGCTCGATTCACCCCGGGGGGCATCGGTGTGTCGTCACAGCATTCGGTTCGGATGGGTCATGGATCGGCGAAGAATTTAGGTTAGCATCGGCCGCGGGATGGCGGGACCGCTCTCTCGCCGTCGCGCATATGTTCTTCATCATCCCCTAAGAACATCACTCATCCGGTTCCGTCGCACGCGCGGTGCGGCGCCGTTGTGGTTAACCGCCGCCGGAATGTGGCTCGTCCTAACCAGCGCAATGCAAACTAATGAAAATGACACAAATTAGAGATGATCGTTTGTCACTATTAATAAACAGCAGACCAGCTTCCTTTTCGCCCGTGCCGCGCCGAGAGATGGTCGGTCGGTCGGTGGTTTTGTGGTTCAACACCTTCGCGTTCCGTTCTTGGAGCCGAAGACGCCACCAACAATTCCGTGGGGAGAGACTCTCAGACCCAGCCCCAGCCGTTGTGTTAATGAGCGAATAAATGACCGCACGGTGTGGTGCAACGTTTCCCCGTTCGCCCAAAGAATCGATTTTAAACACTTCAGTTTTGGAGTCTGCTTTTCTCGCGGACCCTCTTGGAGCGGATTGAAATGTAATTCCCAAAATCTAGGTTATCTTCCTTCGGTGGTCGGCGGCCTCTTGACGCCTGCCGGTGACCCAAATGTGATGTTATTTTATTTAATGGATCTCACTTTTCTTAGCCGTCTGGTCCCTCCGGGAAACTCCTTCGGGCACGCGAGAATGCCGTTTAATGCAGGCCATAGGTTGACCACTTTAATTTCCCGCGCCGTGGGTGGTGTTTATTAATCGATATCCATTTCTCAGCGGTGGTTTGTGACGAAATTCCGCAGAAAAAAAGATTAGCTTTTTTATGCTGCAATCCTCCGGTTGGCTACGCAATCGGTGGCGGCTAAGAACGGACATTAGTTCTCCGAGATTGGTAACAGTTGGTCGGTGTCATGGCCGGTGCTGAAATCGATAGTGTTTTAAGCCACAAGCGCAGCACGGTTTCCCAACCCGTTTTGATCCCTGGGACGCGCGGCAGTGTTCCCTTTCGTGGGATCAACAGTATAGTTACCTTTTATTTGCATTTTAACTACTTGCAATTGTTTTCTGTGCCAAAGGTTAGCTATGTCGTTAATTGCGCCACCATCCTCAATGCCAACGGCAATGGCATTAAGCACATTAAGCTTTTCTCCATTGTCGACACCGCGGGCCGAAGGTTGTGTGGTGCTGGCAAGGATGTGTGCCGAGGAGAAGAGCCACCAAAAAGGCGAGCCCAATAAGGGTATCGCCCGCCATACATTTGTGGCCCACTCTGTGGCCAGGGCCAAGAAAAAGCGACTCATCAACGACACATCTCGCGTCGGCTGATGGGTAGAGGTCGACTCACTTTTAGGCGGTCCTCTGAGCCACTAAATCAGCGATGCAGAAACTCTGCCCTCATCGCCGCAACTCAGTCTGTCGTCTCACTTGATATCTTCTCGCTTACACGGCGTTACGGTGATCTTTATTTGGGCATTTTAACCAAAAATTTAGCCACAGTTCGGTCTACATCGAGTGTCGCGATCACCTCCTCCTGTGCGCAAAGTGTTAGGTCACGACGTCTCGATTCTTAGCACCCAATCATTATCTTAATCACACCCATCAACGGTGCGGAGGGGGATGGCCAAAGGTGTCGTGTGGCCGAGACGGTGGACCCCAGACTCTAGGAGAGCTGTCGTCGGGCTTGTTCGGCTCGCGATGAAGTTGCGCAAATCGGCGTTGAAAAGTGGACGAAATAGAAACCGTAACGAGATCGCCTTTTTGCTGTGGTCGAGTTATGTGGGGCAGCACCCTGAGCCCCAGAGGATTCTCGCCCCAGAGTGGCGGCGTCGCAGTCAAAACAAAGTCCGCTCCGACCAAAACTCCTCAACGCAGTCACGCAGTCCCCGTTTTGGGTGGATCGTCAACGGAGATCGTCGGGGTGCAGGCTTAGGGGAGACATGTTCTTCGCGGCGCAGACACACCTCATTTTGACGCGTCGGTCGTTTGGGGTTTGGGGAGTATTCTCTAGGGACGCCACGAGACGTGTGAGTCAATTCACCCTTCTGTCATTGGATCAAGTTTCCGCTTCCTTCGTCGTGGGGGCTCCTATTTTTGGGATCGGTCCGCTGATGCTGGTCAGCTTCTGGGCCCCCGGTCGATCGATCGTCTTCCTGCAAGGAATGTAGTTCGTGCGCTCGGTATCATTGGAAGTGCATTTATACGGGGGTGTTGATACTCGAGATGAGATTTAGCCTATCCTTTCCGTAAGCGATCCGAACCGGCCCTCGGAGCATTTGGGGTCTCGGGGTTGCAATATTGCATTTTTGCGTATAGGGTTTCAATGCATTCACCCTTTTCGAGTGCAACTGCAGTTTATGCATTCGATTGCAAAAGACTGATGGCGGCAGCACCATTATTCGCTGACTGTGCAAAGAAAATACGAGGCGTGTGCAATGTCTGTGCGTCTGTTTCAGCATTATTTTGCTCGTAGCTTATCGACTGTTTATTTATTTTTTATCCCTCGGCTGGGTTGAGCTCTGAGGGCCAGGTGTTGAAATACGACCATCTTCATCGGCCCCAGCGGCTGTTGTGTGTGGGGTTAAGCCAGTTTGGCATGGCGCGCTGTGGCGTTCCGTTTTTTCGTCTTCCCCGTCGTATTTGAAACCGTGAATTGTTTAAGCGATACTTCACACCATACACACGCGAAGCCCAGAGTTTACTTTTTGTGTGCCCTCCGATTTGCTTATCGCAAAAATGTTGCAACCTGACCCTGCCCTGTTACTTACTGTTTTTTGCTTGTGCCGAGAAAAG
>NC_069144.1:61014547-61130558 GCF_943734635.1 Anopheles cruzii | reverse complement strand
GACCCATCGTTCGATCGAGTCGTATGTGTTGTGCCTAACGTTCTTACAATTCGTAGCTTATCTGTATTGCTTGTAACGCTAGGTTGGAAATCGTCGCGTTCTCAACATACCGGCCCTCGTAAAACAACCTGTTTTACAAGAAATTATTATGCGACGATAGTTTATATTTTAATTGATTTGGTTAATTTGATGAATGGTTCACATCAGTTAGTTTCGGGTAGATACATGCTCCGATTCTAGTTATGTTGACGTTCCCTGTACGTGAATGTTATTGAATTTTGTTCCTTTTGGCTTGATTATTGACACTGCTTTGGAATTTCTTCTTCCCTATCGTATCCTGTTATATCGTGCACTCACTACTTTGGGCCGTCAATCCGTCTTGCATGCAGACACTGGCAGTGATTTTTTTGCATTTTACTAGTACTCTTTTCACTATTTGCCAAGATCTCTCTACGAGCTTATTCTCTGGGGTATTTCCCTCGGTAACGGTCCCTTTAATCCACTGGCCTTATTCGTTATTTGTTTCGGTTATTATTACTATGCCGCTTCTTGAATTGGTTCGGTTTTCATATTCTGGTCGGGTCACATTGTCGTGGTAGGTGATGGAACAACGATGTACGGCAATGTTACGCTGACGGTGGTACCCACCGCCCGTCCGACGGTCTCAGTGTGATGTGTCCCGGATGATCGTCCTTACCTCTCTGGTTCTCGCCCGTGTTGTGCAGCCGCGATGGTTGCTGTAATCCCGGCGATGGCTGTTGCTGCTTCTGCAACGGCTTGAACAGCTTCGCGAGACACATCAGGAACGAGCCGATGTCCAGTTTCTCCATCTGCTCCAATCGGCGATCGCCTACTTCACCTTTCAAGTTTAGGTCACCGTTCTCCTTGATCTCGTACATTGTCGTGAGGGCACCGGTCGCTTCTTTATTGCCCTGCCGTCGTCCGCTAACACACCCATCGTTTCGTCCTTCTCGTCTTCCGCTACAACGGCTGCCACCGATGGTTCAGCTTCGTGATTCACTTCCAACAATTCGTCACTATCAGTGGCCGCTGCACTCCTTTTCGCTGCTGCCGTGCTCGATTTTTTCCGGAAGCGATCCGAGTTATCGGAATCCGCTTGGTTGGGCTCACTCTTGTCATAGCTGTCCGACTTACAACGACTGTTTGTTCTATTCTTTTTCTTTACCTTTGGAGTCGGCGGTATGGCCTGTCGTTCTCGTGCTGCTGCTACTGCTTTTTTGCGTACACGTTTTTGGCGCAACTGGTTCGACGCATTACTTTGGTCATCGTAACTACTCTTGGAGGATTGATGTTCTTCTGCCTCCTTGTCCGTGTTCAGTACCTGAGAATCATCGATCGGTTCGAACATTTGCCGCAACTCCGATGACTTCTCACTGTTATCAAAATCATTGTCACGCTGTTTCACCGACCTCCCGCCCTTCGCATTACTTTCATCAAACTCCTGGCGAGCCTCTTCTTCGCGACGATTGCGTTTTTCTTCGTCGCGACGGCGCGCTTCTTCGACAGCATGCTGTTGACGGATCGCCTCCAACCGGCGGATGGTGTCTTCGGCCCGACGGATTGTGTCTTCCTCCAATCTGCGCAGTCGTTCCTTCTCGTTGAGATCGCGCTGCCGTTCGACATACTTTTGGGCCTTGGTGTTGATGTTTTCTTCCGGCTTCGGTTCGAGGTGTAGCGACTTGTGATGTTTTTTCGTACACCTGTTTATGCCGCGCATCTCTGCTTCCTTGCATTTGTTCTGACGGTTTGCGTCATGCCGGTTTGCATAGTTGCACTGATTCACGTGGTGCTGGGTCGAGTAGTTTCGCTGATTTGAGTTCGCAAAGTTCTGCTGAGGCCTTCGATACTCTGTCATGGCTTGAGTCACTCTGGCGAATGGTTTCAGCCATTCACATAAATCGAACAAGTTCTGAACGCCTATTTGATCCATTGAGTTCAACACATATTCCATCCGTTTAACTTGGATGGAATATGGCAGCTTTCGCACTAATTCGTCAACCAGTCGGTGGTCACGGAGGTATTCTTCTCTCTCCATCAACATGATGTTACTTACTGTGTTCTCGAGCGCGTTCATCATGTCCATGATCACTGTCCTGGAATCTTTTCTAATCCTCTGCAGGTCACCCAACAGTTCTCTGTATACCAGCTCCGGCCGGCCATACATTTCGTGCAGCCGCTCGATTACTCGCGGTACATTTTCACAATCGAGCATTAGCTGTTGAACGTTTCTTAATGCCGGACCGTATAACGCCTGCTGCAATCGATTTAAGTTCTCTAGGTGAGAGAATTCTCCGGCGTGCGTCGTATCGTCGAAGGCCTTGCGGAAGTTTGGCCATTCTTTAGGGTTGCCTCCGAACTTAGGTAGGCTTATCAAGGCCTGCCTCTTAAAGTAGATGGTCCAGTTTGAACCTTCTGTTTCGCCGGCTTTGGTGCTAATGTTGGCTAGCGCCTTCGTCAACTCCTGTAGTTGTTTTTCCTGGTGCGCGCAGATTTGGGCCACTAGTTCCTCGGTTGAATCTTGTGGTATCCCAGTCGCTCGTCTCAAGCGAGTCAGTTCTTCTTGGATCGCGGCACATTTTACGCACAGGAAGGTTTCCTTGGATGCGGGCTTGCGACTAAGTTTGGCGCAGGATCGGTGGAACCTTCTGTTGCACTCCAAGCAATCGACCATGTACTCTTCCTCGTCGTCCGGGTCCTCGCACAACCTACAGCTGCTGTTCGGACTCTCTTTGCGCTCGAACGACATTGTCCCTTAGGTTCCTTCACTGGTTTTTTACTTCTCACTTTCTGAGCTTTGTCTTGGCCGGTTAGCCTCCGATGTAATGCATAACCGTTGTTGGTACATTTCAGTTTGCACCCCTTGTTGGCCTATTTCAACCACTCGTTGGATACTGCTTTGGCCTGTATCAGCCTAATCTTGATCACCGTCCGTGATCGTAATCAGTGTTTCCCTTTCGGAAACTAAATGCCGTTACGGCTTGTTTGGCCTATTTCAGCCACTCTTGATCACAGTCCGTGATCGTGAATCCACGTTTCCCTTTCGGAAACTAAACATGTGACACTTTGGCCTATTTCAGCCGTTCACTACTGTTCTTATGGCGACAGCACACCAACATGTGACAATTTGGCCTATTTCATCCCGTCACGAGCTGTTCTTATGGCGACAGCACACCAACGTGAATTCGTTCACTGAAATTGTAGACCGCGCACGAGAACTCTACAATTTCCTCTCTGGAGCCACCATTTGTTACGGAGCGGACCTAACGCGCGAAGGAGCGTGATCCGAAGTGATCTCGCGTTCACTTACCAGTTCTGATCTTTTTGCCAACGCCTTAAACCGTTTGTTAATCGACTCTTTTGGCCTGGGACGGACAGGGTAGATGGGTACTACTACCTGACAGTGGAGGCCTCGAGAGAAGACTGGTTTCCGACTATTAGAGTTCCGACGGAGTGGTGCAAACGATTGTAAGCAGTCAACATCCGGAGGGATCTCACTAGCGGGATCAAACGGTCCAAGAGTAAAAGACTTTAAGACCAGAGCGTTCCGTAGCCTAACGATATCTGAGTTTATTCAACAATTTCTTCGCTTTATATAGTGCGTTTTGTTATGATTAAACTATCCTTGTCTCTTTCTTTCGATGCGTCGCTTATCGTTACTGGTCGATGCTGGTCGACCTAATTTTTGGGTATATTTCCGGTCCCTTGCTGTGGCCATGCATCTCCTACGCTTATCTATCGTAATGTTTTCATTGCTCTTGCCTGCAATGTATTTTAAGATGAATGCTGGACCAGCGCGGTCCCTAGATAATTTTATGATGCAATCTGCACCCATGTTGTGGTCTCTGTGATTCTGCTTTGTTTCTTTATGATTCTTAAGACCCATCGTTCGATCGAGTCGTATGTGTTGTGCCTAACGTTCTTACAATTCGTAGCTTATCTGTATTGCTTGTAACGCTAGGTTGGAAATCGTCGCGTTCTCAACATACCGGCCCTCGTAAAACAACCTGTTTTACAAGAAATTATTATGCGACGATAGTTTATATTTTAATTGATTTGGTTAATTTGATGAATGGTTCACATCAGTTAGTTTCGGGTAGATACATGCTCCGATTCTAGTTATGTTGACGTTCCCTGTACGTGAATGTTATTGAATTTTGTTCCTTTTGGCTTGATTATTGACACTGCTTTGGAATTTCTTCTTCCCTATCGTATCCTGTTATATCGTGCACTCACTACTTTGGGCCGTCAATCCGTCTTGCATGCAGACACTGGCAGTGATTTTTTTGCATTTTACTAGTACTCTTTTCACTATTTGCCAAGATCTCTCTACGAGCTTATTCTCTGGGGTATTTCCCTCGGTAACGGTCCCTTTAATCCACTGGCCTTATTCGTTATTTGTTTCGGTTATTATTACTATGCCGCTTCTTGATTTGGTTCGGTTTTCAAATTCTGGTCGGGTCACATTCTCGTGGTAGGTGATGGAACAACGATGTACGGCAATGTTACGCTGACGGTGGTACCCACCGCCCGTCCGACGGTCTCAGTGTGATGTGTCCCGGATGATCGTCCTTACCTCTCTGGTCCTCGCCCGTGTTGTGCAGCCGCGATGGTTGCTGTAATCCCGGCGATGGCTGTTGCTGCTTCTGCAACGGCTTGAACAGCTTCGCGAGACACATCAGGAACGCGCCGATGTCCAGTTTCTCCATTTGCTCCAATCGGCCATCGCCTACTTCACCTTTCAAGTTTAGGTCACCGTTCTCCTTGATCTCGTACATTGTCGTGAGGGCACCGGTCGCTTCTTTATTGCCCTGCCGTCGTCCGCTAACACACCCAATCGTTTCGTTCTTCTCGTCTTCCGCTACAACGGCTGCCACCGATGGTTCAGCTTCGTGATTCACTTCCAACAATTCGTCACTATCAGTGGCCGCTGCACTCCTTTTCGCTGCTGCCGTGCTCCATTTTTTCCGGAAGCGATCCGAGTTATCGGAATCCGCTTGGTTGGACTCACTCTTATCATAGCTGTTCGACTTACAACGACTGTTTGTTCTATTCTTTTTCTTTATCTTTGGAGTCGGCGATATGGCCTGTCGTTCTCGTGCTGCTGCTACTGCTTTTTTGCGTACACGTTTTTGGCGCAACTGGTTCGACGCATTACTTTGGTCATCGTAACTACTCTTGGAGGATTGATGTTCTTCTGCCTCCTTGTCCGTGTTCAGTACCTGAGAATCATCGATCGGTTCGAACATTTGCCGCAACTCCGATGGCTCCTCACTGTTATCAAAATCATTGTCACGCTGTTTCACCGACCTCCAGCCCTTCGCATTACTTTCATCAAACTCCTGGCGAGCCTCTTCTTCGCGACGATTGCGTTTTTCTTCGTCGCGACGGCGCGCTTCTTCGACAGCATGCTGTTGACGGATCGCCTCCAACCGGCGGATGGTGTCTTCGGCCCGACGGATTGTGTCTTCCTCCAATCTGCGCAGTCGTTCCTTCTCGTTGAGATCGCGCTGCCGTTCGACATACTTTTGGGCCTTGGTGTTGATGTTTTCTTCCGGCTTCGGTTCGAGGTGTAGCGACTTGTGATGTTTTTTCGTACACCTGTTTATGCCGCGCATCTCTGCTTCCTTGCATTTGTTCTGACGGTTTGCGTCATGCCGGTTTGCATAGTTGCACTGATTCACGTGGTGCTGGGTCGAGTAGTTTCGCTGATTTGAGTTCGCATGGTTCTGCTGACGCCTCTGATACTCTGTCATGGCTTGGTTCACTCTGGCGAATGGTTTCAGCCATTCACATAAATCGAACAAATTCTGAACGCCTATTTGATCCATCGAGTTCAACACATATTCCATCCGTTTAACTTGGATGGAATATGGCAGCTTTCTCACTAATTCGTCAACCAGTCGGTGGTCACGGAGGTATTCTTCTCTCTCCATAAACATGATGTTACTTACTGTGTTCTCGAGCGCGTTCATCATGTCTATGATCACTGTCTTGGAATCTTTTCTAATCCTTTGCAGGTCGCCCAACAGTTCTCTGTATACCAGCTCTGGCCGGCCATACATTTCGTGCAGCCGCTCGATCACTCGCGGTACATTTTCACAATCGAGCATTAGCTGTTGCACGTTTCTTAATGCCGGACCGAATAACGCATGCTGCAATCGATTTAAGTTCTCTAGGTGAGAGAATTCTCCGGCGTGCGTCGTGTCGTCGAAGGCCTTGCGGAAGTTTGGCCATTCTTTAGGGTTGCCTCCGAACTTAGGTAGGCTTATCAAGGCCTGCCTCTTAAAGTAGATGGTCCAGTTTGGCCCTTCTGTTTCGCCGGCTTTGGCGCTGATGTTGGCTAGCGCCTTCGTCAACTCCTGTAGCTGTTTTTCCTGGCGCGCGTAGATTTGGGCCACTAATTCCTCGGTCGAATCTTGTGGTATCCCAGCCGCTCGTCTCAAGCGACTCAGTTCTTCTTCGATCGCGACACATTTTACGCACAGGAAGGTTTCCTTGGATGCGGGCTTGCGACTAAGTTTGGCGCAGGATCGGTGGAACCTTCTGTTGCACTCCAAGCAATTGACCATGTACTCTTCCTCGTCGTCCGGGTCCTCGCACAGCCTACAGCTGCTGTTCGGATTCTCTTTGCACTGATACGACATTGTGCCTTAGGTTCCTTCACTGGTGTTTTTACTTCTCACTTTCTGAGCTTTGTCTTGGCCGGTTAGCCTCCGATGTAATGCAAAATAGTTGTTGGCCCATTTCAGCTTGGACCCGTTGTTGGCCTATTTCAGCAACTCGTTGGATACTGCTTTGGCTTATATCATCCTAATCTTGATCACCGTCCGTGATCGTAATCAATGTTTCCCTTTCGGAAACTAAATGCCGTTACGGCTTGTTTGGCTTATTCCAGCCTGAATCCTTCATTGACCTATTTCAGTCAAGATCCTTGATCACCGTCCGTGATCGTGAATCCACGTTTCCCTTTCGGAAACTAAACATGTGACACTTTGGCCTATTTCAGCCGTTCACTACTGTTCTTATGGCGACAGCACACCAACATGTGACAATTTGGCCTATTTCATCCCGTCACGAGCTGTTCTTATGGCGACAGCACACCAACGTGAATTCGTTCACTGAAATTGTAGACGGCGCACGAGAACTCTACAATTTCCTCTCTGGAGCCACCATTTGTTACGGAGCGGACCTAACGCGCGAAGGAGCGTGATCCGAAGTGATCTCGCGTTCACTTACCAGTTCTGATCTTTTTGCCAACGCCTTAAACCGTTTGTTAATCGACTCTTTTGGCCTGGGACGGACAGGGTAGATGGGTACTACTACCTGACAGTGGAGGCCTCGAGAGAAGACTGGTTTCCGACTATTAGAGTTCCGACGGAGTGGTGCAAACGATTGTAAGCAGTCAACATCCGGAGGGATCTCACTAGCGGGATCAAACGGTCCAAGAGTAAAAGACTTTAAGACCAGAGCGTTCCGTAGCCTAACGATATCTGAGTTTATTCAACAATTTCTTCGCTTTATATAGTGCGTTTTGTTATGATTAAACTATCCTTGTCTCTTTCTTTCGATGCGTCGCTTATCGTTACTGGTCGATGCTGGTCGACCTAATTTTTGGGTATATTTCCGGTCCCTTGCTGTGGCCATGCATTTCCTACGCTTATCTATCGTAATGTTTCATTGCTCTTGCCTGCAATGTATTTTAAGATGAATGCTGGACCAGCGCGGTCCCTAGATAATTTTATGATGCAATCTGCACCCATGTTGTGGTCTCTGTGGATTCTGCTTTGTTTCTTTATGATTCTTAAGACCCATCGTTCGATCGAGTCGTATGTGTTGTGCCTAACGTTCTTAGAATTCGTAGCTTATCTGTATTGCTTGTAACGCTAGGTTGGAAATCGTCGCGTTCTCAACAGGATGGCTTTGTCGATGGAGACATTTGCACTGCGTGTGATGTGCGAAGGGCTGTATATTGAAAATAGGTTCAACTGCATCGTCCTCGTTGTATTAATTTATTTTACGAGCGAGCGCCGGCACGGCTTGCAATTTCACGTGTCGGGGTGTCGATCGTCTTGGCGCCGACTCTTGGGTCGGTGCGTTTGTTCTCTTGTTCACGGCATCCTCTGCGCCGGCAACTAATGGCCTGCGTGGCTGGCGTGCGGTGTGCAGCGCCGGTTACCTTTCCCATTCCGGGGCAACCTACGGTGCAGCCACTAATTAGAGGTGTAAATATTTATCATCATAATTTAGCAGTAACTCAGCGTTAATGGCAGCCGAGTGCGCGCGCTCACAGTTTCTAAGATGCAATTGCATCGATCATGAGAGGTTCGTTGGCTGTGGATCGAGAGATAAGTCAGGAGACTGACGAAGGAGAGAAGGTGCCGAGTGCACGTTTAACTATGATTAATTTGCATCCGCGGAACAACTAGGGGCGATTGAAGAAAGTTCTTTGATAGAGGTCTCTCGTGAACCAACGCTCTCTGAAGATCGAAAGGTTGAAGTTGATGTTTTAATTTAAGCTGTCATTCGCTGGATGACATAATGTAAAGGGCCCCGCGGGTAGTGTTCTTGCTTGCAACAACAAAGTTTCACCATCGCCAGAGTTTTTAAGGGAACGAAGGAACATTAGCAACATAACTAATTTAGGGATTTTTGTCATTTTTTATGCTTATGTCAAATTATGACACTAATGAAGCTGAGCTTGATTATAATTGATAAGCATTTGATCTTGCTCTAGCGGTTCTGTTCTGTAAAGGACCCCATAAGGAAAATCATCCATTAGACACGACCAAAACGAACAGCTGGCCGGCCGACTGGCTGTCCACGAAATTAGTCGTTCGGTTTTTCCTGCCAAAAGCTCAATTTGGCCAAAGATCGCTTTATAAAGCCATTAGTCTCATTAAGACAGCGCGGCACACGCGTGGGCCTAACGGGCTCCGTAAATTGCGGGCACGCGATTAATGGCGATCGCAGGCTGCTGTACAATACCGGAGACCCGACCTGGAGACGACCGAAAAGCGGAGAAGCTGCGAACGAACGGTGGAAGATGTAGAGCGAAAGCGATCGCGATCGATGCCGCCGGACCTTCGTGTTCCGTATGTGGTACCAACTCTGCTCGCGGGAAGGCAACCGGACGCAAGTCGGTCAGGTCGATCGTGATCGAGACTGACGGCTGGTCCTCGTCGTTGCCGCCGCGTTCACCTGACAGGACCGAAAATCTAGTCGACCTTCGTCAAGTACGCACAGCGCAGCGTATGATCATACCGGAGCGTGCGAGATGTCGGCCAGTAGAGCACAGCGATCGGCCAACGATCGATCGTCTCCGGAGCACTGCCGGAGACTTTCGCCTTTCTTTGGTCCACCTTCAATGCACGGTGGAGCTCGTTCGTCGTCGGTTAACCTTGATTTAGCAGGAACTCGGGCCACTCGCTGTAAATAAACAACCTCCGAATGGCTAATTGATGTTTGTTAGTGGCGGGGATCGTGCACGGCATCGTGGCATTGGAATTGAGTGGTGCACAAGAAATGGAAGGCGGAAGAAAACGACACGACCTTTCACCTGCTGTTGTTGGTGAGAGCTACAGACCCCTTTTTGCTGATCCAGCAATGATTCTCGCTCGGTTCGGATCGTTGTCGGACACCTTGTAAAACATCCGACCGGAAATGTCCGAAAACAAACACAGATTGGGAAACGGTGATAATTATGATCGCCCGCGAGAACAATCCACCACCCGGTCCGGTTCCAGGTTGTGTGGTTGGGTTGGGCGCAGAAATTATACCACCCCAATCCAGTGCGCAGGCCGCAATCATCTGTAAGTCCCGTACGGTCGGTTCATGTGTCCGTGGCACCGCTTCGTAAATCGGGCACACGCAACCTGGAGGAACACCGTAACGAGGTTTAATTTCGCCCCCTCCGGCCGGCGGTTGAAGACAATCGCGGGTCGTGTGGGTTTACCGAAATGAATTCCCCATTAGTGATCGCAGGGCGTGTGATTATTTGATTGCTCCTGTTTTTTTGTGTTTTGCTCCAAATGTACTGTTACTTTATAGTACTTACGGAGTAGAACATTGGCTTCGTTGTGATGCTGTTTTCGTGCCGATTCCGCTACACGGGCAACATGTTTTATCCGTTTTGTACAAAGCCCTCTGTGCTGCTGCGTGGCCACAAAATAAAAACATGTCCAGTTGTGTGAAAATGCTGTGTACTTCTGGTGATAATTGGCGCGGCTCTTCTCCGTTCTCAGTCAGTGCCCCAAAAGGTTCATGAACGCGAAACGCGCACGGTATGGTGCCGCGATAAAGAAGCGTTCGCGGTTCGCGATTACACGCTACCGTCAGTGTCAGTTTTATGGTCGGACAAAACCGCGGCCACTCCGCCCCGGTAGTAGCGCCGGAGAACGTTTCGCACAGGCCAACGCCGAGCCAACGACCGATGCTTTGGTCGGTGGTCGTGAGCAGCAGGGAAGAAGTAGAAAAAGGCCAACGTTCTCCTCGAATTTCGGAAGGGGGGCGGGCAGCAGATACCCATCGGTCAACCGAATCTGCGGTCTCGCGAGGCGAGGCTAGTTCTAGTTGAGCCTCCTGAGCGACCTGTCCATTAATTGGCCGACCGGCCTGGCAGTTACTTCTAGTGGTTGTGGATTCTTTCGGTGATCGTTTTTAATCAAAGCATGAACAGTGGATCGTGTAGCGAACATCCTGATTCAGGTTAACCAGAGCAGTATCGTCAGTGTTTCGAGATGGAAAAAATTCTGCGCTATCGCATAAAGGTGAGCCGTCGTCGGTTTACGAATTTAAAGTAAATATTTACAACGTGGGAGCTGAGAGCTCAAGTCCCGTTTTAGCCAGTGCAGTGCGTGCATTCCAGAATTGAAGAAACGTAGTTCGCACGCGCCCCACACACAAATCTTTTTGCGTTCACTCACTCGGTGGTTCTGGCGCCATCACGACCGCACGTTTATGATAGGTGCCGTGTTCCTGGTGTACTGTGCACATTCGAGTGCTCCGTGTCCGCGCCGTGATGGGCTCAGGTTTTCCGCATCGCCCGCCCTAATGAAATGCACAGCATTTTTCACTGCTCAGCGCTCAGCAGAGGGACTGGCAAATTCCAACCCCGCGACTCCCTGTAGATGGGAAGTGAAAATTTATTCAGCATTGTGGGGCTTCGTACGAGAAAACATTCTTTTCGGCCGTCGCGATTCGGCTCGAGCTGATCGAGAAAGCCCCACCCAGTCTGCAGCCACCCCGAGCTTCTTGGTCGATTTTAATGTGGGCCAGATCTTGGCCGTGCGTGCCTTAAGCCGATTTGTTGGAGGGATTGGGTTGATTCAAGGTTTTCCCAACACACAGCCCCATAACAATAGTTGACTCTCGTCGGTGTGTACCGGCCGGGGCCAGCGCATGAAATAGGGTCAGCAAATTCTTCTTGGGCCGCCCAACGAAAGGCGAAAGGCTGAGGCATAATTGAGGAGAAATTTTGCAGCCCCCGTCCGCGGCAACCCGGGGCCCGGCCAGCCGGCCGGCGTGAACTTATTCAACTATTTTTTTTTCCTCTGCCTCTAATCTGCTGCAACATTAGTGCGTCGCGTGTGTTGTGTAACTTTGCGCCGGTTGCGGCGGTTTAAGATAGTTTCGAGCTCGCTCTCGCCGTTGGCTCATGTGGGTCTTCACCGTGGCAACGACAAGGGGTATCTTCACTCCGCTCAGCGAGGCGCTCAATTGATTGGTACTTTCTTCCCAAACTCTCCGCTCTCGGCTGATCGGCGTTGGATAAGAGACCGAATGATTGACTGTATTTTAGCGCATAACCTCGTTTTTCGCCGCGTTGATTATGCCCCTCTCCGTGTGGGTAATTGTCCATCGATTACTCTGAACCCCGGCCTATCGATCGCGCCTATGGCGAGCGGACCGCGGCATAGCATCTTCGTCCACAGCTCACGGCCGGCCGACTGTCTTGTCACGAATCCGGTCACACGCGATTCGGTAAACAACAGCATCGGAAGCGCACACACAACCTCCTTAACGCGGCCAATTAGTTCGCAATGTACCGTAAGGCCTCTTGACGCCACTCCCGCTGAACCAAGGTCCCGTGCGCAGTGTCATGACCACACCTAGAAGTGATAGGAGGAAATCGATAGCCACCCCTCTAGCTCTAGGGTCAGCTGGTTAGGTCACCGCCTAAGGTGCCATCTCCCCGAACGCATCCGTTCGTGACCGTGTGATTGTCTTGTGACTCAGTGTGTGTGCGTGCGCGACGTAGCGTGCCGTACGCCACAGAATCGCGAACGGCCTGGCCGGCCCCCCTGGGGGAAAAGGCGCAGTAGAGAGCTGCGCGCACCCAAATTGAGGCCCCAAAGCCTCAGGCTCGGTGCCTGCGTGCCGCGTGCGCCACTCTGCCACAAACAGACCAGAACCATCCGACCCAAGAGAACACCATCACCGAGAGGCGCTGGTTCCGGAACGTGGCGCGCGCGCGCTGCTGGCGTTCTCTTTCCGCCTCTCGGCCGCCGTCCTAGACATACCAATTACAGGCCAAGTTCAACGACACTTTCGAATGTTTTCGAAATTTGCCGTTTTCTACGATTCTTGGCCACACGCACACACGCACGACACGCAAATTCGCGGCATAAGACGGGGAACCAAGCAAGAACAGGAAAGAAAGGCATTTTCCTAAGATAATAATTGCAACTTCCCTGCTTTGTTATGCTGCTTTTGGGCTTACGGTACATTCTCAGGTTGTGGAACGTGAACGGGAACTGGAAACGGTGATTCGGAGTGTGGGCGAGATAGAGGAATCCATGTCGCTGGACGGGGAAGTCAACTGAAAATGGCTGCGTCTTGGCTCACTTTGGGCCTTAGATATATAGAACGGCTTAGTAAGGAACGCGTTATTTATAGAGGAGAGTGTATGTTTTGTGGCCCCGAGATGATGCACCGCGCAAGGTGCTCCTCGATCGGTGTGTCGTCACAGCATTCGGTTCGGATGGGTCATGGATCGGCGAAGAATTTAGGTTAGCATCGGCCGCGGGATGGCGGCCGCCATCTCTCGCCGCCGCGCATATGTCTTCAACATCCCCTAAGAACATCACTCATCCGGTTCCGTCGCGCGCGCGCGGTGCGGCGCCGTTGTGGTTAACCGCTGCCGGAATGTGGCTCGTCCTAACCAGCGCAATGCAAACTAATGAAAATGACACAAATTAGAGATGATCGTTTGTCACTATTAATAAACAGCAGACCGGCCAGCCGCCGGCCGCCGGTGTGTTCTTCCTTTTCGCCTGTGCCGCGCCTAGAGACGGTCGGTCGGTCGGTCGGTGGTTTTGTGGTTCAACACCTTCGCGTTCCGTTCTTGGAGCCGAAGACGCCACCAACAATTCGAGGAGGGGATTCTCAGACCCAGCCCCAGCCGTTGTGTTAATGAGCGAATAAATGACCGCACGGCGTGGCGCAACGTTTCCCAACGCCCAAAGAATCGATTTCAAACATTTCAGATTTGGAGTCTGCTCTTCTCGCGGACCCTCTTGGAGCGGATTGAAATGTAATTCCCCAAATCTAGGTTATCTTCCTTCGGTGGTCGGCGGCCTCTTGACGTGGCCGCTTCGCCTGCCGGTGACCCAAATGTGATGTTATTTTATTTAATGGATCTCACTTTTCTTAGACGTCTGGTCCCTCCGGGAAACTCCTTCGGGCACGCGAGAATGCTGTTTAATGCAGGCCATAGGTTGACCACTTTAATTTCCCGCGCCGTGGGTGGTGTTTATTAATCGATATCCATTTCTCAGCGGTGGTTTGTGACGAAATTCCGAAAAGATCAGCTTTTTTATGCTGCAATCCTCCGGTTAGCTACGCAATCGGTGGCGGCTAAGAACGGACATTAGTTCTCCGAGATTGGTAACAGTTGGTCGGTGTCATGGCCGGTGCTGAAATCGATAGTGTTTTAAGCCACAAGCGCAGCACCCTTTCGCAACCCGTTTTGATCCCTGGGACGCGCGGCAGTAGCGTACCTTTCGTGGGGTCAACAGTGTAGTTACCTTTCATTTGCATTTTAACCACTTGCAATTGTTTTCTGTGCCAAAGGTTAGCTCTGTCGTTAATTGCGCCACCATCCTCAATGCCAGCGGCAATGGCATTAAGCACATTAAGCTTTTCTCCATTGTCGACACCGCGGGCCGAAGGTTGTGTGGTGGTGATGGCGAGGATGTGCGAGGAGAAGAGCCACCAAAAAGGCGGGCCCAATAAGGGTATCGCCCGCCTTACATTTGTGGCCCACTCTGTGTGTGGCCAGGGCCAAGGAAAAGCGGCTCATCAACGACACATCTCGCGTCGGCTGATGGGTAGAGGTCGCGCTACTTTTGGGCGGTCCTCTGAGCCACTAAATCAGCGATGCAGAAACTCTGCCCTCGTCGCCGCAACTCAGTCTGCCCCTCTCACTTGATATCTTCTCGCTTACACGGCGTTACGGTGATCTTTATTTGGGCATTTTATCCAAAAATTTAGCCATAGTTCGGTCTACGGGATGTCGCGATCAAATTCTTCGCGATCACCTTCTCCTGTGCGCAAAGTGTTAGGTCACGACGTCTCGATTCTTAGCACCCAATCATTATCTTAATCACACCCATCAACGGCGCGGTGGGCGATGGCCAAAGGTGTCGTGTGGCCGAGACGGTGGCCCCCAGACTCTAGGAGAGCTGTCGTCGGGCTTGTTCGCCTCGCGATGAAGTTGCGCAAATCGGCGTTGAAAAGTGGACGAAATAGAAATCGTAACGAGATCGCCTTTTTGCTGTGGTCGAGTTATGTAGGGCGGGCACCCTGAGCCAGAGGATTCTCGCCCCAGAGTGGCGTCGTCGCAGTCAAAACAAAGTCCGCTCCGACCAAAACTCCTCAACTGCCCAAGCAGTCCCCGTTTTGGGTGGATCGTCGTCGGGGTGTCGCGTGCAGGCTTAGGGGGGACATGTTCTTCGCGACGCAGACACACCTCATTTTGACGCGTCGGTCGTTTGGGGTTTGGGGAGTATTCTCTAGGGACGCCACGAGACGTGTGAGTCAATTCACCCTTCTGTCATTGGATCAAGTTTCCGCTTCCTTCGTGGTGGGGGCTCCTATTTTTGGGATCGGTACGCTGATGCTGGTCAGCTTCTGGGCCCCCGGTCGATCGATCGTCTTCCTGAAAGGAATGCAGTTCGTGCGCTCGGTATCATTGGAAGTGCATTTATACGGGCGTGTTGATACTCGAGATGAGATTTAGCCTATCCTTTCCGTAAGCGATCCGAACCGGCCCTCGGAGCATTTGGGGTCTCGGGGTTGCAATATTGCATTTTTGCGTATAGGGTTTCAACGCATTCACCCTTGTTGAGTGCAACTGCATTTTGTGCATTCGATTGCAAAAGATTGATGGCGGCAGCACCATTATTCGCTGACTGTGCAAAGAAAATGCGAGGCGTGTGCAATATCTGTGCGTCTGTTTCAGCATTATTTTGCTCGTAGCTTATCGACTGTTTATTTATTTTTTAACCCTCTGAGGGCCAGGTGTTGAAATACGACCATCTTCATCGGCCCCAGCGGCTGTTGTGTGTGGGGTAAAGCCAGTTTGGCACGGCGCGCTGTGGCGTTCCGTGTTTTTCGTCTTCACCGCCGTATTTGAAACCGTGAATTGTTTAAGCGATGCTTCACACCACACACGCGAGGCCCATAGTTTACTTTTTGTGTGCCCTCCGATTTGCTTATCGCAAAAATGTTGCAATCTGACCCTGCCCTGTTACTTACTGTTTTTTGCTTGTGCCGAGAAAAGTCATTTCGCGGTCGTTATTCGTTTTTTGCGACGCGTCGTTAGAAGTTGGAATAGGTTAACACCTTTTCAAATGAATGTAACATTCGATAAGCGCAAAGGTTCGACCTTCGAATCCTTTCAGTCGTCAGTCTCGCAAAAAGTTTCCGCATCCGATTTAAATATTCGCTATAGGGGCCGGACCGTGGGGAGGAATTCGCCAAACGCATTTCTAATTACGGCCTGAAGTATTATTTCCGCATCGGCCCAAAATAACAAACCATTTTGGCCACGACCGGTTGGAACGCGCGATCGCCAACGACTCCCGCTCCCGTCGTCGATGCTGCTTCCCGACCGCGGCCGTTCATTATTTCGCGCCGGCGATCCGAATCCGGCGGCTCAACCGGCACGCACTCTGGCCGCCCGTGCTCTAGTGCTCGAAAGGCGCGATCTGCACACCTCCCCTCGCCGATGTGCTGATGCGTGGAGAAGAGCCCGCGCACGGCGATGATGATGGTGGCGAAAAATTTATTGCTAGGAAAGCTGCACTAAATCACTTTCGCGCGACTTGCTGCTGCGGATCGAGAGAAACCTCCCGCGGTATTCCGGTTTGCTTTTACTCCTCTACCAGTTGTGGCCCAAGCGCGCAGACTAACGGAAGTGTGCTGTGGGACCTGGAACAGCAGCAGCAACAGCACCAGCGTTGAGTGTTTGGTTTGGGAGTTCGCCAACAGTACCGGCGACGGCGGCGGCATTGGCGAGTCATCACGCACTCCCGCAGGAGGAGGTCTCTCTCGGTGCAACCTGATTTAAGAGACGACGATTGGAAAAACAAAGACACCGTTTCGGACCAAAATCGCAATGGCGAGCTGTGCCGGAAATGGGCCGGAGTTTTGTAAATATTTTACCAACAGAAATGTGCGCCCAGAACTAGCGTCTCAACAAATCGTCGTTTGATAGACGCGCGCCAGGGGGTGGCCGGCCAACGGGATTTTAATAAACTATCAACCGATTTAATGATGTGCTACGACGAATGCCTCTGATTCGTCACGTCGCACGTTGGTTTCTTCATCAATCGAAGGGGCGGAGTTTGGACGGATGATCGTCGGAAAACTCGGCACCGTTTCCTCCGCGCACACACGTACACAGGACTAACACACAAATCGGCCGACGACGTGTTGAGCAATCCTATCCCAATCCTTTTCCACCGGCAATATTATCTTCCAGCAGAAGAGTGCAAGAGGAAAGCCGCGGCTGCTGGTGATTACCACGTGAAAGCCACGCGCAAAAGTCACGCAAACCCATCAGCAGCAGAGGGTGCATTGTGTTCCTCCGCGGGATTAATTATGCCGTGCGGGATTCGTCGGAAATTGTGAGAACTTAAATTTGCGAAAATGAATTGTTGCGCGGGCGCCCGACGTGAAACCCGAGAAGGGATCGCACCACATTCCTGTGGTGCATAATTGAAATAATTTCATGTTTATGTTCCGTTCACTCTCCTGCTTCGTCGGTCACAGACCGGTGCCATTATGCAATGTGGTGGTGCGCTGTGTTCTGCTTCTCAAAATCTGGGAAGCTGCGGCGGTTCACGATGCGCTGGGCGCCGTCTTTACGGTGGCCTCCCGATAGAAATCAGCGAGACAATCGTAAAACGTTTGTCGCCATCGCGCCACTGATCCTCCCGAGGGGTTTTGTGCGCATTCATTAGGGGCCGGGCGGGGTGGTACGCTACGATAAAAGATCAACTCTCCCAGACTCTCCACCCGATGATCACGGGCCGTTTGGGCCAAGGAATCCTCCCGGCGCGTCGCGTCCGCCGCGGTTGGCAAAAAGGTGACAAATTACTTTATCTGGCGACATTCCGCCTGACGACGACGACCGGCGGACGACGCGTCTGGGCAGGGCGAAAGGCGTCGATGATCTTCAAGAATGGAATTCCTCTCTCCTGCTGCGGCGACGAAGCGACCGTGGCCATTGCCTCCTGCCGACAGCCAGCGCAGCCAGCTGCAGGAGACGAACTAATTAATTTGAGCTAATTTAAATTGAGGAAATTTTAAAATAACTCCACCCAGAGAGAGAGGGAGACGGAAGGGGACAGTAGAGGGTCTGCACTTTTGGGCAGCTGACGCGGCCACCCGGCGGGGGGGCACCTAGTTTGGCGGAAATATTTTAATTTGTTGCAATTAATCATTATCGATCATTATGCCGTGCCGTGGGGGTGACAGAAGAAGCGGATGCCCCTTTGGGGCATCTTTTGATGGACAGTGTCGTGTTATGACAGGGCCCGGGCCGAGTCGCAGACTGGACGGCGGCTGGCGGAGGGTCCATTCATCAATCTCTTGGATGAGTACCCGTCCTAGGAAAGGGCGCCCCGAAATGTCAGACATTTGAACTGGGAATGGTTTGGCGTCTTTTAAGGAGTTTTTGTACTAAATTACGCCACTCCTAATCCGTTGCGTCCGGTTTTACATTCAATTCTTCAATGCAAAACCCTGCCTTCGGTCCGATCGGCGGGGGTCACTGAATGACCGGAGCCACGCGGCTTCCTAGGAACCAGGGCCTGTTTGCTTGCCATGCTCGTTAACGGTTCGAGTGTAATTTGTCCGATTTTCTGCGCATCAGACCGCCCGGTTCGATTCGGTCCCAAAATGGCCTGAGCGCGGCGTGGACTCCCTGGCTTTCTGACACCTTGGCTCGTTGCGCTCATTAAATGCAAATTTGTTGCAGTCGTCGTCGTCTCATGCACCGGATGGGACCACCGAGACAAGAAAGAGGAGATTTTCGTCGAGTGCGCATCTAATGCAAGTAGAACAAACGCACGCGTGCGCCCGCCACGGTCCACCGTAAACCCGGTTCGCGCATTCAGCGTGGAGGTGAAGGTCCTCTCGGTCCACGTTCCGGTTACGCAATCGATCTACTGGCCGGCCAGTATCTCCGGTGGGCAAAAAGTGCAAGTATTTCGGAGGTTCTTTTTGTGGTGGTCGTCGGCCACCTAGTTAAGCCTCTTGGCGACGTGACATTTGTGCCGTCACGCGCGTTTATGATTTCACGCGCACCGTTTTTATCCGATGGATCCGAAGCATAACGACGGCGGCGGTGCACGGCGGGTTTGTTTTAATTGTAACACAATCGCTGCGAGAACCCCAAGGCGCCATTAATCTCACTCACTCACCCCGATTTCGACTTTTTCGTCCACAGGAATGCCAGAGCCTGATCGAGGAGAACCGTCGGCTGGTGAACATTGCCACGGTGGCCGGTGGCAACGGTGGCGCCATCTACGCCCTCGGCGGCATGCTGAACGGTGGGAGCGGAGCCCCCGGTTCCGGAAGTCTGTCCACGCTGGGCATGGGCGTGCCGAACGGCGGCAGCTACGCCAGCGTCGAGTCTGTGATCCTGCAAACGCAAGTCGAAACGCTCCAGTGGCAACTGAAACAGGTACGGTCTCGACCCCGAAAAGGGGGTGAAATTAGCTCCGTTGGCTTAATGTTTAATTCCTTTCCCCGAAGGTAACAAGCGTCAATGAGCCACCAGCGGAAACGTTGGAAATTGCTGTGACGGTTATTGATTTTTAAAGTACATTAATTCCGAGCCCCGAGTGCCCGGCTTGGGCTTGTTGCAGACATTAACAAAGTGTAACAATAATGCGCGTTGGTCACACCGCGCAAACATATTATAGCATCGCGTCTCCCCCATTGCGTAACTCGCGCCGTGTGCGGGGTGACCAAACACCAAAATACGCCAACACACGGCACCGGCGGGGACAGAAAGTGGCTCTCGACTTGTCCTATCTCCCTGAGGCCTCCGTTATTTAAGGGGAGTTAATTAAAACTCGGTGGTGGTGCCCCTCGGAAAAGGGCCGATACAAAGAGATTCGCGTCCAGTCCAGTGACACACCGAATTCGCTCAATTGTCTGCCGGGCGCGGGGGGGACCCTTTGCTCCAGTGCGCCAATGGCGGCCCCCACCCGGATCCATTATTTAACCGCGCGGTGACATTTGTCGAAACAAACGGGCCACCGTTAGGGCTCGGAGCCTCCCCTCGTCTGGTTCTACGGTTGGCTGACCATCTCGGTCAGCCAGCCACTGCGGCAGTGACATTAGCCGGTTCGGTTGCTACCCACCACCGGGTTCTGCATCGGGTCGGGGGCTTGGGGCCAGATTTATTCATTAGCCTTTAAGCCCTCTCGGAGAGCGCCACGTTCACTGCAGCGTGGCGCGTGGCTCATCTGGCCAGTTGTTAAACGACGCGACGGTGCTGCAACGAGCCTGCGCCGTCGTGGGACGAGTCATTAAATCAAAAGTCCAACGACTGCACCGGGATCCGAACGTTACGTTAAACACCTGAAATGGTTGCAGGACCACAAGAAATCATCGGCCTCGGAATCGGCGAAAGACACGGTTTAGGTCAACAATACGCCACTCGGAATGGAATGTGTCCGTCGTCGGTGCGAATTCCAGAGCCCACCCCCCTTCGGTGTGACGCGGAACAGATGGTTTTCCACACTTTGGCAGGTCGGCGGAGTGTCATGGAGAGTCTCTCTCGGTCGTTGTTCCGGCAGCGCCCGCCGAAGCGTAGCACGCGCGTTGAAACATCAACCTGCCGCCAGCCGCCAGCCGCCAGTTTCGTGTCACGCTCGCGATGATCGTGGCGACGGCGTAGGTATTTGCTCCCGATTCGCTGCTCCATTTATGCTTAATTACTGATCGCGCGCGACGTACGGCCTCCTCCTGGTCGTCGCGGCATGTCGAAACGAACTGATGAAAAGATATTTTGGAACCTGCGGACGCGCGCTCGCTCTCGGGTCGGGTCGGGGCCCGTGTGTGAAGTCGCCGTGACGCGCGTCCTTTACGCGGAACTGCATCCCTCTGGACGTCCAATCGTCGTGCAATATGCCGCGGCGGGCGGCGGTAATGACTTTCAAGTCGTCCACCTCCTTCCAGCCATCGGGCCGGGGGTCGGTGGCAGATGGCACCGATCAGCAACGCGCGCCATTCTGACGAGAACCAGGCGTGTGAGTTCAAAAATATCCATTTTGTGGTAATTATTTTCTGTGATTCATTGGCGGCGCCCGTTGAGAGTGTTTTCGTACGGCGGACATCACCTTCTCGTTACGGTGGACACAGATCGTGTCAAGAACATCAAGAAGTCATGAGTTTTGAATTGTTTTCCATTCTGATTTGTTCCATCAATCTATTCAACCAAAGCGAAATATCCACTGCGCAAAGGTTATGCTGTGCATATGGTGGGATACGAAAGGTGTGGTGCACTATGAGCTTTCAGAACCTAATGAAATTATTGAAGGACAATCCCATCGACAACAAGTAATGCGTTTGAAGCAAACTTTGGCCATAAAACGACGAGAATGGGATAAAAAACATAACAAACTGATTTCTTAACATGACAACGCTCGACCATTTATCGTAAAACCGGTCAAAATCTGTCTCGAAAATGTCGGATGGGAACTGTTAACCTCTTGCTGTATTCTGCAGGTGTTGCTCTTTCGGACTCGTATTTGTTCCGTTGAGTCTCTCAGTGGATCGCTCCTAAAGATGAGGAGTTCTATCGACACGGAATCGAGGAACTACCTAAAAGATGGAAGAAAGTAGTAGCTAACGATCGACAATACCTTCATTAAGGTAGTCATACGTTTTGTTATTGTTAGTTAATAATGGCCTTTTCAATGCAGTCGTCCTCCCGACCACTACTGGGGACCAGCTGTAGCACCGGTCTTTTTTGGCGGGAACTGCACAAAATGTATTGCGTGAAAATCCAAATGTTTTTACAAAACTCAACTTGAAAGGATCTTTTGGGGCTCGATCGAACAGCGCATCGGCCACGTTCGCTTTGATGCGCAGATTGGTGCCCACTCGCGGTCGGTTTATTTTGAATGCGCAAAGAGAACCGAAAACACAAATATATTGTTTATTTTGTGTGTGTATTTGGCTTCTCTCCCAACGAAAACGGCGGTTCGAGGAGGGAGCTAGAAAAGGGGAGATATCATCTTCTTGCCAGGGGCCGGCCAACCCACAATGGGGGCATCCAAACATAATTCCGGTAGCAGCAGCAGCAGTTGCCGCCGGCGTGTCGGCCTTTCCGGGTTCGGGTTCGGGCGGGCATCATCATCGTCGGTGGTTGGTCGCGGGGTCATATTTATGATGCGAACGCGATGACGTTGTCACTGCGCGCTCAGGTTGTTTGGATTTATGCTGCGTTTGATGCTCTCTCGCCACCACGACAACTGTGGCGGGCGTGTGTAAAGCGCGTGTTCCGTGATTGGGGAGCGGCGCGGCTGACAGAAAATTAAAATGTTAAAAAATGATGATTCTCACAGTCGTCGGCGCGCAGGCGACACGTGGGAATCGGCGGGACTGATGCGGTGGTTGTTTATTCAGAAACGCGGCGGTGCATTCTGGGCGCGCTTTTTAACGTGCATTAGCCCTCGGAAATGTGTCGCTATATTGTAATGCACCGCGCTGCGTCGTTTCGTATTCATAAATCTTCTTCGTAGACTGTTCTCCCGAACCGAGCCCGACACGATTATCTACTTAGAAGACGTTTACATAACCCCAAAACAAGCCTCAAGCCCCCTCGTTAAGCCCCCCTTTCTCTGTCCCTTCTCTTTCGTGACAGGTCGACTCCAGCCGCCACATGTACCGGGCCGTGATGGAGGAGGTGGTCCGGTTTCTGGACCGCTGCTACCGCTCGCTGGACGCGCTGCAGGCCGCCAGCGCCCAGATGGGCCGGTCGAAGAGTGTGCTGCAGGTAAACTCCGGGAAAACGGGCAGCCAGCATCCGCAGCCGCCACAGCAGCAGCAACATCAGCACCAGCACCACCATCACCACGACTCGGACAGCAGCAGCGCCAGCAGTCCGCGGGCCCGGAGCAGCACCAACCTGATCGAGGCCCCCAAAGCAGCGTACACCAAAGCGTCGGGAAAGAACGGCCGGCTGGAGCAGCAGCACCAGCACCAGCCTTCCTCGCTGTCCCTGGCCGGCACAGCTCTCCACGAGGACGATTGTGTCGTCCCGCCATCACCTGCCAGCTCCTACAGCACCTTCCGAGACTTTACTTGGTGAGTCCCGATCCCGAGACCCTTTGACACCGAGACGCGCCTCTCCGATGGGACTCTCCGATGGCCAATCAATTAGGAACGAAAATAGGATCATTGTAAATTTGTCAATCGCGCGACGACACGGCGACAGGTTCTTAAGAGGGCCACGGACGGAATGCACGCACCAGTCGGTCCCGTCGTTGGGACCCTAACAGCTCAATACATAAATCGGGCGCTAATTTATTGGACATACACCACCACCACGTGCGTTAATTGCTTCCTGCTGCTGTTGCCGCCGAGGACAGAATCGTACAAATTCCTTGCGATCGGAGACTGTCACGAACGCCACCATTTCTTCGTTTTGTCGGTGATCGGTGATGGAACAATCCGATTTTGTTTGGAATTCGGATTAACATTTGTTTTGAAAGCGTCTCCAAGGCAGTTTATGGGAACTCTGAGGATCGACCACGGTAGTGTATCCCCCCAAGAGGCCTAATTTCGCAAAAGATCGCGCTAGACGCCACCGGAAACCACCGCAGGCCGATCGATCGATCATCGCGTCGGCGGATCGAATCGATCAAATCACGACCCCGGCTGGCGCATGCATATTCTCGATCCGCCCCGAAACGACGGAAGCAGCGCGCGCCGCGAAATTAAGCGTAAATTCTAAGGCCGGCGCGAATAAATCACCCGGCTTTTGCGCGCGCCATCTTCGCACACGATGATCGCGTGCAATATTCCCCCCAGAGAGGTGGCCACGACGGTGTCAAATCCATTATGAACCATTAAATCCGTCACATCCGGGCGCGGCACTCGGTGCGCGTCCCGGCGCGGGACACCTTTTTGGGGCGAGCTCAAGGCGATTTATCATCATCAGTCGTCGCGCCCGATTCGTTAGCGCACTCTCGGCGGGGATCCCTAACGTGGGATGGCCCCAAGAATATCTCTGTTTTGGAAATCGAAAGTACGGCGACCGATCGACATCGATCTTCGCACGTGCCACGAGAGAAGATTCGCGCCACACACTCTTGACTTGCGTGGAGGGGTTTTTGTTTGGGTTCGATTTTATTTCCTCACACACGCGCCCGCGATCGTGTTTGTTTTTGATCGCGCGATCGCACCAACCACATTAAAATGAGATATGCGTCTCGAGATCGCCACCTCGGGCGCGCGCGCCACGTGTTTATGATTCCCCCGATGGTGGTCGTGTTGTTGGTGATAAATTTCACTTGATCGCCAATAAAATCCCGCCCGGAGATCCGGGGGAAGCGATCTTCAGACTCCAGAGCATTTTGCAATCTTGCTGCGGGCGAGATGAATGTGATCCGACGGACCGCGACCGGAGGAGCATAATTTTTGGGTTGTTTACAAACCACTGTCGCCGTGAGCGATGGTGGCCATCCCAGCATAACACGATATTAAATCAAATAAGCGGCGATCTTGCCGGACGGCGGGAGTGTAATGTATTATTTTATAAACCCCGCCCGGAGTTTATCTGGCAAAATATGGCGAAGGCTTTCGAATTCAATAAACAATCCGCGGGTTTGACGCACACGGGACAGCATAATTCGGGGTGCATCCCGCCTCCGCGATCGCGTTATTAACACTCGCGGCGATTTAACGACACACGGCATTAACTCGACGGACAGTTCGTTAATTTATTTTTAACACCTTTTCGCGCTCCAATTGAGCTATCAGAGAGATCGTCCGCGGCCGCGATCGGGTTCCCCCGAGCCAGGCGAAACCCGACCCGTTCAACCTCGGATCCGTTCCAATATAAATCAATGTCCCTCTAGGTGGCCGCATTCTAACTCCCTTCCCCTTTCTTTCAGGCGACGCTCACCGAAACGAACCCAGACTCTGCCAATTTCCTGCAACGAAGTTGACCCGGAGAAGCTGGCCCAGGAGGCGTTCCGTTTGCTGCGGACGGTGCAGAATCTCCTGAACACGCAGGAACCGACGCTGGCCCAGTCGACGAACGCACTGGACAGCCTGATCTCGTCAACGGCCGCTTCCAGCTGCGGCGGCAGCAGCACCACCCTGACCGGGGTCGGTCTCTCGGCGTCGTCCTCCATCGGGGTCGGTATCGGCGGCGGTGTCCTGGGCAGCAGCATGCCCACTCTTACCGGCAGTGGCGGCGGCAGTAGTGGTGGTGGCTTAGGTCCCGGAGTCGGTGGCAGTGTTGGTGGATCCATCGGCGGAACAGGCACCAGCTCGTCGGGAGGAGGAATCGCGAACGGAACCGGTGACAGCTTGGATGGTCGCAATCAGGGGACACCAGCGGCAGCACTGATGGCCGTCAACACCCGCAGCACGGTCGGGTTCAGCCGCAAGCTGAACATGCGCGGCAGTCGGCTATCGGTCCGCAGCAGCACGGCCGATTCCGTCCATTCGACGTCATCCTCGACGAAAACGGAAACGGACGAAGATAGTACGGCCGCGGATCGACCATCGCCACCGTTACTTCTGTCCCATCATCCTCATCACCACCATCTGCATCTGGCGAATGGCCACGGGGGTGGCGGCGGCGGCAGCGCCGGATCGATGGTCAATGGCTCGACGGGCAACAACAACGGGGGGGCCGGTGGCACGGGAGGGAGCAGCAGCAGTAGTAGCAGTTGCAGCAGCACCTCCGGCACCGGGGGACACCACCATCATCACCACCATCACCACCACCACCGGTACAGTGCCAACATCGAGCGGATCAAGGAGATGATGATCTCGAGCTCGGCGGAGGACGAGAGCGGCTTCAGCTCGATGAACTCGTTCCAGGAGATTGGCCTTCCGCTCATCAACTCGACGATGCTGTCGTCGGTCGGCTCGGCGGACAGCACCAGCCACGGCAACGGATCACTCGGAAGTGGTTCGTCTTCTGCCACGGATCACGGTCTGACCTCTGCTGGTGGTGGTGGCACGGCCGGGGGAACCTTCGATGATTCGTCGGAACTGCGGGAAAACACCACCGTCATTCCGATCGATGGCACTGCAACGGCGGCCAGCGGAAGTGCGAACCGGCTGGGAATCCCAGCGTCCCCGGCCAAAGTGGTGACGACGTCCGTGGTCAGCTCCTCATCTGCCAGCCCCTCCAAGGCGACGGTGGTGGTGGTTAACGGCAGTCCGGTCTCGTCCTCGGGGTCGCCGCTGCGGGCGACACAATCTTCCAGCTACGAGCACCACACGCACTTCGTGAACCACCGGCGCTGGGACTCGGCCCCGGTGGTCCCGCCGAAGCTCAAGATCCACGCCAGCGAAACCGACACCGTGTCGCGGGTGCTCTGGGTGTAGCAGAGATAGAGGCGGCCTCCGCCACCAGTACCGCGCGAGGCCGCCGACCGTCGTCGCCGCACCGGCTTTCTTGCATTTGTGTCCCACTGTATCTGCGCCCTGTAACTCTCGTCCCGTTCCCGTCTATCTCTCTCTCTCTGTAGTAGCCGTTGCTTTGTACATTTCGCACTCAGATTGACCATTTTCCCCTTGCAAAGAGCAGAACAACGACGGCACAAGCGGAGGACTGCATTTAACATAAATCCCCTGGCCAGAGGTGGTCGTTTTGTTTTGTTTTATATGATAGCTAGAGTAGCGTTCGCTACTCGACTTTTCGCGTCACTCTCGACCGCTCCATTTTTGTTCGGTGATTTTAAACCTCGATTCTCACTGAACGAAACGGAGGATGACTAAATCTCAGTGCTCTCGGAGAGGATACCTTTTATAAACGCGCACTACCAAAGTCGTATCGAATCGAAATGCAGCATGAACTATCGTGGCTTCCAGCAGCTGACGATGTGGCCACGCAGACAAGAATAGCAAATTAACTGATAAACGCTTGTTTAAGGAAAGATAAAATTCTACTAAACCCAGAGCCGTAGAGAGCGCAGTAGGCCGCGCGTCCGTTGGAGAGCGTAGCTTGTAATGTTTGTAAGAGTAGTTGCTAAGTAACCGCAGAGTACCGAAAATACGTCCAGCATTTAAACGCGCAGCAACCACGGAGGAGGAATTTTTTACTCGTTAAGAAAATGGAGGCTGTGGGGCAGCAGCGGATGGCAAGTCGGAATGGAAGCGAACGCGGAACGGCGCGACCTACTTAAATTATGCAAAATATTATTGCGTAACCGATAACCGATAAATCGACTAAACATACTGCATAAGCGAGATAGAACAGAACAATAATAAATAGAACAAAATACTAGCCACACACACACACACACACACAGACATCCACGGAAAACCCTCCAGTCGCAGGCGTAACAGAAATCTTTCCTTTTGCCGGGTACAAAATCGTGCGCTCTTTCGGGGTAGAATTTTACTGGTTTCCACTTTATCTTGACTTTTACTATTTACCATTTTTCTTTACGTTGCCTTGCGATTGACTGAAGTACGCCCGACGGCCGCATTTTGAATTGAACTTAGGAACTCCGTCTGGAAGAGCCCAGTGTGCCCATTACTATTGAAAATAAAAAATCCCTCGAGCGAACCCCTCGAATTGGCCACACGCGCACAGAAAGAGAGCCGAGTTGGGTGTCGTCACCGAACATTTTCAATGTTAATTATGCGCCTCGCTCGATACTAACTTCTTAAAACCACTACTAAACTACGCGAAGTCTTAACGCTATCCCCAGACACTACTCAAACTAAAGTGAAATAAAGAGAAACGATAAACCACTAAAACAATGATTTTTTTTATGCTGATTGTTGAGAAACGGCTGATTGTAACGGAAAATAAAACGAAAACGGGTCAGCTAGCGATATTCTGTAATATTTCAAATTGCGGTGAAAATTTTCAATGAAAAATTTCGCGCTAACTTTTCGTTGAATTATTGCATGGTCGGAATTTCATAGCATGCCTGTTTTATAGGATGCTAGATTTATACCACTTTTGAAATTTCACACAGAAACTGTGTCTTAGCTAATGCTGGCGATCGATGAGGCAACTGACTTTAATTTTGCGCTACCCGGACCGCTATACGGCTCATGCTCCCCTGGTAGAAATCCGGACCTCGGAAAGCAAACTTTTGCTGCAGTTTCTTCGGCACCAGCACATTTTGCGCTACCCGAATGGGTCATGTTCTCCTGGTAAAAATCCGGTGGATTTCGGTTTATTTCGAGTCGTTTGCGCTGCCCGTTCGGGGTCCTGCTCCCCTGGTAAAATCCTGATTTTCTTCGCTTTTCGGATCGGTTTGTTTATTTGCTTCCTCGGTTTGTTTCGGATTACAAAAAGAACTCAAGACGAGTGGGGATACAATTTTAAAATGGTTGTTATATTTATTTGTTCTTTTTGAATTCACGTAAGTAATTTTGGCAATGTTGTTTTCAGGAAAGCGTCCTTAGTAAACTCATTCACGCAGATATAACAAAATAGTTTTTGAGCCTCTACGCTGGCCATACACGCTGTGTTCTAGGGTACTGCAACCTTATCCTTATGAAACAAAAAGGGCAGAAAACACAGTTTGAAAATGTTCTTTCTTCTATTACTTGTGGATCAATCGTTGTTCTGTAAACCTGAACGCATCCTAGAAGATGTTTCTACAGATCGGGCAGGTTGATTTGTTGCTAGCGTTGAATCGACGGTACAGACAGGGCCCCTGGCGGACTTGGCGAAGGGCCGAGTGAGCCTTGATCTGCATCCTGTCATCCTGTCGACGAGGGCCTGAGAACTTTGCTGACGATCGTCGCATGCCGGTTGTTTAGTCCATTAAACCATCGAAAAGGTTCGATCTGCTCGGAGGACATTTTGGTTGCATTTTGGACGATAAACACTGCGGAAATGAGCAAAATACAAAGTTAGTAACATCAGAGATTTTGAGGCAGATCGATAGCGTTACCTGTAAAATGTTGATATACGACAAAGATCGATCGTCACTGTTGACAAAGGTAGACGCATCTTCGTAAAGTAGAGCGGGCCCATTTTCCTTGTCCGGGTACAGATCGATCACCAAACATTCCACGAACGGTTCCAGCTGCAAGATCAATTGGAAATGGAGTCAGGAAAATATGAAATTGGTTAAAGATCATACACTCTTACCTGTCCAGTATCGCCGAAAGGTAGCTAAGTTCCGACCAATCATTAGCTCAATGATCATTAAATCAGTTCAAGATCATTAGCTCATCGTCATCATTAGGAATACAAGGTTTGAAGCAGCAATTTTCGCACAGAAGGGTGGAACCATGATGGTTTCAACCATCTGGCCACAGCTTTTCGCAGGATCATGTTGCCTATCTTCGCGCGCGCAGGCGCCGATTGTACCGGTGCAGTGATCCAGTTCCGAACAGCTTTAAGTGCCATCTGCAAATAAATCAAATGAGAGTATCGGTAAGTATCGCGCTCGCATGCAGTTCTCGACTGATAAGTATTTTTTATCGCATTCCTCTAGAGATGGCGATATCGATGACAAACATGTTATTGATACATGCTTACATGTTAGAAATACAGGCCAAACAGTTCACGAGTCGCGCACCCGCAACCTGATGGCGCAATGTGCGTGTAGCTAGTTCGTCGTCGTCGTCGTGTATTGGTGAAGCCAGTGGGGCTGGACCACGTGCTTATGAATTATTTATCAAAGCCGCTTAGTTACGGTTCTCGTCGTGGAACGCTTACGCTGGTCGCTCTCGATCGACTGGTTCTTTCGCGAGCGCTACGCGAAGACACCAACCCGCGGGAAGTTCCGGTAAATCCACCTCGAAACCGGATTTCCCGGTGAAGGTCACTCGAAGAGTATCCTACGTCGTCGATCGACCACGTGGTCGGGCTGCCGTCGCAAGAACAGCCGCCTGGAGTGCTCCGTCGGACGGGGAAATTTACGGAAAGATATTTATATCCCCGTGATGTCGGGAAAACTACTGGCCAAAATTTCCCCGGAGGGCGTTGGTGCACCCGGGCTTAGACTCCCATTTGAACCGTCTCTCTCGCTCTCTCGTTGGCGCCGACTGTCTCTCATCAGATTGCACGCACGTCCCATACTTGGTGACGAATGTTTCTCACGTGACGCGATGTCGCACCTCTTCCCTGTCACGGCCCAGTCCGTTGCCCGGTCGAAGAAGGGAGGAAGATTGCGCGAGATGTTTACAAAGTGCCCGATCGCTTCGCAAACATTCGTGAAACAAGGTAAACGCCCGGTAGAGGCGAGGATCGAGCGATAGAGAGAGAAGGACAGGAGTATTCGGATTGAGTTGAACACATTTTTGTCACATAAATCGAAGGTTCAATGCTCCACTAACCGCTGTTGGAGTCGGATCATAAAATGGCGATAAAACTCGGTTTGATCAATTGAAGTAATATCAACTTCTTGCGAACAACAAATGGAACTGGGAAGAAACCGTATTTACGTAAAACAAGTTAAATATAATCGGTAAACAGTGGCCTCAAAAAAAAAAATGAATGGTAAAACGTAGAACATCAAATGCCAATCGCTGGCCAGATCGGAGCCACCTTTTTGTCGATCAATTCTACCGGATTCCGGGCGCTGACGATAATTGCGTCATTACACGACACTGTAAAAACCCCACAAACCTCAAGAAAACAATTTTTTTTGTCGTTTCTTTCAATAACCATTGAGTTGGACACCTTTTTATGGTTGGCTTCATGTAAAAGAGCACGACGGCTTTACAATGGAACGGAACCAATTATGGGGATCTGTAGGTGGTCGAATATGAATATGGGGTTCCCAAAGTTCGTTTAGTAAAAAATCCCGCCACTCGACAGGAGTTGGAGTTGTGTGAGCAAATCTTGGTGTTAGAGTTGTGTGCTTCTCCACTCGTTTATGTCAATTCTTGGCCTCGCAAGCCGCAAGTAGATTTCAGGTTTCGCGCATCAGTATTCTGGTGCTGATCTCTCGATGTTCAGAGCCAGATGACAAATTACAGTGACATTGTATGCCACAAAAAAGAGCGTGAAACAGACATATCTCTGAGACTGAGCTGATAGAAAGAGGAGAAAGGAACAAGAGCAAAGAAGCGAAGAAGAAAATAATGGATGGATGGAATAATAATGGACCACACGAAGAAGAAAATAAACCGCCAAAGGACAAAGAGTGCAGGACAGTGGCAAGGCGGATCCTCAGGCCGATTCGATTGGTAACTACGATCGACGATAAAGGATCTTCTGGGTCTTTTTAAGATCTTTCGGTTCTGGGCGATCGTCAAGCTGCTCTCACTTCACGCTCACGCTCGTCTCACATCTCACGATCGCGGTCTCACGATCATGTTGTAAATAGATAACGCAATAGAAACAACACAGAAATAGGCAAACAGAGAGAGAATGAGAGAGAAAAAGCAGCAAATGAGCAAGAAAAACCAGTAGAAACGCGAGAACCGAGATAGGGAAAAAAGCGAAAGACGAGAGAAGGACAAACCAGAACACTCTGTTGTGTTAGCGCAAAGCATTAGAACGGCGAGAATGTTGTTTGGCTTTGCGTCTGCGCATGTGGCCTACGGACCGATGGCAAAGGTGCCCCTCGGACAGTTTTTTTCTTGTTTCCCGCGGTTTCGGGTTAAGACATTTGAATAAGGTTAAAAAGAGGCCCATGGCGAGCGAACGAGAGGGAAAAAGAGTGAGGCAGAGAGAGAAAGAGAGAGAAAGAGAAAGAGAGAATGAGAGAGAAGAGATTGACAAACGGTGAGAAAGAAAACACATGTTTCGCAGTAGGCGCGGGAACAGATGGGCTGAAAAGACCCAAACCTAAGACAGAAAATGCGTTTATTTTGTTCTAAATTGGCTTTATATGCCTTCATCAAGAGCCACACAATCATTCTAGGGCCGCTGGAACATTTCAATGCCACTTTTATAGAACGATTTATCTTTTGCCTCAAAATAGGCCTCAGTTTCAGCGATAAGCTCTTCATAATTCATAATAACCAACACGTTCTTGCTTTTGGTCAACAGTGAGCTAAAGCGGCATCCACTATGAACAGAGCTTTCTCATAGTCAACTGTTCATGCAATATAAAGCCACAACTTTCTTTTGATATCTTTACACTATCAGCTAACTGATTCCACTTCCCTTTCCCTTCTCCTTCAGTTCCTTTCCTTCAGTTTCCTTTCCTTCTCCTTCTCCTTCTATTGCCGTCTTTGTCATAATCTGGTCCGCGATCGAAAATTTGTCCCTTTGGACAGCCAAAAAATCTGGCCGAAATTTGGCGCCAACTGTCAAATTCAAAAAATATCCTCTAATTATCTCGAAACGCGTAAAATGTCCCATAAACAAACGGAGCTCAACAGCAACTCAAAGGAGCTCACTGCACTCCAGATATTGAGTGACAGATTCTGGGGCTACCGACAACCTCAAATTTTAAGAGTTCATTCGAGGACAAATTCAAATTTTAAGAGTTCATTGCTTGGCATGATCGGTATTTTTACCCAAAAAAAAACGGCTACATTAAAACACGAAATTGTCTTTGATTCATTGTTTTTAAAATAACAAGGCTCGGGCTTTTCAGCCCATGTGCCTAAGTCGTCGGTGTCTTATCTCCTGGACGACGACGACGGGGCCTAAACAAGCTTAGGAAAGCACATTTTTCTGTCCTTCTCCCTCTATCTCTCTCGCTGTCCCTACGGCTCGATCTGCTCAGCCTTTTTTGCCTTCTTGCGTATCTGTCTAGCTTCTATTCGGTCTAGCTTCAGCAGCCGTCAGTCGGAGAGCATAAATGATTTTATGAGCCGAGTACGATCAGCACTTTTTTTCGCCTCGACTTTGATTGTCGATGAGGGGCATGATCACGGCCCCCCTTAAAAACCAGCTCTCGCATACACCCAAGCGGTTTAAATTGCGGCGCGCAAGGTTAGAAGTTAGGCTGGTCGGACGGCCTGGGGGGGGTTCGGCTCGGTGGGTCGACGGGGCGCAGGTCTTGTGTACGTGTTTGACGCAAGATAGCGGCGCGCGCACGCTTATGACGTTCAGTCAGAGCGTTCAGTTCCACGACGTCTTTCGTGCGTCGTGTCCACGTTTCTTCCTCTCTCGGTGTGCCATAGGACTTGTACCCGGCGGCGCCGCGTGCAAAGTCTAATGGTACAGGCAGAGCTGATAACTCACTGCCGTCGTCCAGCACTCACGAATCGCGCGCGCCTCGTGGGCCCGGTTTCTGTCCCCCACGTGAGCAATTGTGTGCGTGTGTATGCGTCCAGTAAAGAGCGATCGTGCCAGCTGTGGGACACCTCGTGACACTCTACACCCGTAGAGACATGATGCTGGCCACGATGTTGGCGTACACCAGTGTCTCAACACGAGACACGATGCTGGGTGTTGGGCAGGACAATGTGGAAACGAACCCAAATGATGTCCAGATCCAGAGTTGAATTTTAGTTTCAGTCTGGCTGAAGTCCTGTCGGGTGAGCTCCACTTTCGCTCAGAACGGGCTGTGGGTGTGTATAGCTGGCCACCCACCGAAAGGAGGGTGGACTCCCGATGAAGCGCGACCTACAGACACAACGACAAAAACGTCGGGACCCACGGAGTGAAACTGGCAAGGCTCAGCGTCCGGTCCGCCGAGACACGCTGTACCAGTTGTGAGTGAGCGTTTCTCTCCGTTGCACGCCGATTGGTTGTCGGACGGGCGAGAGACAAGCAACGTCCCAGCAACGGGGTAATGGGGTGCCCTTCAGCATAACAAAACAACCCATTCACTGGATTGGATTTTCAGAAAATATTCTAGTTTAGGACTGCGTGAGGCTAATGAGGCAACGAAAGACTAGTGGAGAATGAGGAATTGTGAAGCTACTCCGAGCAAATGGTTTGTTGTTGTATTGGTGAACTTGGTGCCCTTTCAGAATAGACGGAACCACGCGGATTTTAGTTCAATACAGGTGCTAATGGCTGAGATAAAAGTGCCATTTGATTGATAAGTGTGGTTCTTCGTTCAATAAAGGTCCCAGGCATTTTGAATACAGAATTGAAGGAAAGTGGAGCGATAGAATTTTCTTCGCTAGAACTGCACTCCCCGTACTTACAGGCCACTCATTTCCACACACTCGCAAGGATAATAAGGCATGAGTGACTCCAGAACGGAGTGCGAGATCAGAATTTTCCCACACAACAACGCAGGAGAGTGTGAGAGGCTCCCCTTTTTCCCGGGCGTCTCCACCGCGGGTCCTTTGAGTGCTTCGATGTGACAGTTGTTTTGGGGCGGAGATTGACCCTTTTAAGGACTTTGTTGTGCAGGAAACCCGGGAAACAGCTGGGTGTTATTGTTTGACAATGTATTTTTTCTCCCCATCAACAGTAGTGACTGGCAATGAGCGCCTGAAGGTGACTGGTGTGTACTAGTGCGCGTCTACTAATTCGCTACTACTCGGTGCTACTACCACCACTAGTAGCGCTACGAACCAATCGTTTTTTTCTAATCGTGATAAGCGGCGAGCAAGAGGGAGATACAGAACGGTCGCATCATGTGCGACAGAGTGATCCGGCGTGTTGTAAGCACGTTGGTGAGTGCCTGGCGCGCTGAGTGAGTGACCGGCGAAGAGTGCCTCACGAATTACCTTTTTGGTCTTTTAGTCGGCGTTGGTCGCTTCAACTATTGAGTGAGAAAAACACAATCGTACGCCGTCGGGGGAAAAGATTTTCCGCGTTTTTCCGCGGCAATATGTTCATGCTCTTCAATCGATCCCAGTATCTAGCGAGAAAATGCGAACAAGCGAACTGACGTCGTTCCCCGAAAGGAACTCCCGGAAGTGCAAGTGCTCGAATTTTCCACTGCTCGAAGTAAGCAGTCAACAAAACAGCGCTCCTGAGTGAGTGATCTAATTAAAGGAGGCATCGTCCGCGTGCGCGCGCCTGTGTGTGTGTGTGTGTGTCGGGACAGAGAGAGCGAGTGAGCGAGCAGGAGAGCGTGAGAAAAGATTTGAATTTCGAAAAGTGCTGCCATAGCACTCGCGAGGTTGACCGCACGCTGCCAGTAACCAGTAAACCGCGGAACGGACGTGAAGGATACTTTTCGAGGGCCATCCATAGGATACTCCTCGGCTACTACGATCCCAGGAGCTGTGGTGGCTTTCGGTCTTTTGTCGGTCTGCAAAGCAAGCGGATCGAAGTAACCTTCGCCGCTCGCAGCTCGAGTTCCGGGCCGAAGAAGGGAAGGCCCACCATCCACCCCAGGCTGGCCGGCCGAACCGATGAGCCCGGCGAAAGGCTTCTGGGACTGGGAGTACTTCTAATAGCCATCGGGACACCTCTCCGCAAGTGAAGCTTTTTCCTTCGATCAGAAAGCGTGAGTGCCGCTGTGACTCGTGACCGTAGTACCGGCAGGTCCTCGGCATCGCCTGTGATTCCCGTACCTGGGTAGTGTCGTGAAGTGTCTCTCCGTGTGTGTGTTCGTTCTGTAGTGTCAGGATGTTGCTCGTCTTGGCCTAGACGACTCGGTTCCCGCCAGTTCTCCAATTCTGACACGAAACCCCCTCACGGGAGCGCCCGCGAGAGCGAGAAGATTGATTCCAATGTGGGGAGCACATGATCGGTGCCGCTCGGAGCCAAGTGATGCACGTGGTCCGTTCCACTGACGGCGACGGCGACGCAGCAGAGCAACAGCAGCAGCAGCAGCAGCGGAAAGAAAAGCAATAGAGCAACCAAAGCAAAGCAACCAAACGGAAGAAGAAGCTTTAACGGAAGACGAGCACACACGGATATCCTGTCCCATCCCTGACCCACACACACGTGTTAACAAGTGTCCTGTCGCGTGTGCCGCCCAACCGCCCGAATAAGTGCAATAATACCTGAGAAAAGGAGGTCCCGGAGGTTGTTGTTGTTGTTGTCTTGTTAAGTTTGTGCGTGAGAGTGAGAGAGCAAGAAAGAGAGAGCGGGAGAGCGAAAGAGAGAGTGATACTTGAGAGCAATAGCCGGAAGCGGCCGGGAGTTGTTTCGCGCTGAACGCCGCCAGATCCGTCGTCAAAACGTCCGACGTACCGCTTTTCTCGTGGACGCCGCAGCACAGATACGCCGGTGGCGGCGGCGGCGGTGGCGGTGCTGGCGTAGGCACCCGGAGCAGCACCCGGAGCAGCACCCGGAGCAGCAGCAGCGGCAGCGGCAGCAGCGGGGGCGGCGTCGGCGGCGTCGGCGGCGCCGGAGGTAGCGGGGGTGGGCAGCAGCTCGAGAGCGGCCCGTCGGTAGCGGCCAGCAGCACCACCAGCAGCAGCAGCACCGCAGCGGCCATCATCATGAGCGATCGGGAGCGGGCCTCGTCGCCGACGTTGATCGAGACGGGATTAAAGACGCTGATAGGCGGTCGCGATAGCAACTATCCGCTGATAAGCGGGACGAATGGTAAGTCCACGGCACGGCACGGCACGCGAGATAACGGGGGAACGTCATATGCCCGCGGGGACACCACGTGGTCCGTGGTTCAAATCCTGATGCGGCGGCCCAGTTTCCACCGGAGCGAGCTGGAATTGAGAGCACTCGGTCCGGAAAGTGATTATCTTTAAAATTAAGGCCCAGTTTTGGGCGCCTCCCCGAATCGATCGGAACGGCCTCGTATCTCCGGTGAGCGGCGTGGTCCATTATGAGAAATTAATCAATTTTTGCAAATGAAAATTGCAATTTGATCAATGGACTTTTCGGGGGGGGAGTGGAGGGCGAGTTCTGGGACTGGGCCAGCAGATACGGTGACGGTGGACGAAGCGTAGCTCGTTCATCAATGGGTTTGTACCAGTTCTGAACCCGCCGTATGGGATTCCAGAATTAGTTCCCGAAGTATCATTGAAGTAAGACTAAGAATGAGACACAAACCTGTTCCGTTGAGAGGGAATCGTTCCAAGAAGTCCCACGGCGCGGCGCGGAATCCCCCGGAACCCGGTCCGCCTTTTGAAATAATTACCTGCCGTGATCGATTCAACGGAACCCTCACAACCTTGCGGCACCTGGTATTCCATTGACCGGAACGGGCGCGTAGGGTGCTGCCGGTTTTGTCCTCCACTTTTTCCAGATATGGGCCTCTCGGTGCCCTCTAGTGGAACTCTCCGCACACCCCAACGCAAAGATCAAAACAAGGACAAGCTTCTGCGCGGGGTATGGGCCGTGTGTTAAAACGGGTGTAACGTCCCATCCCGGTGCCCCCGGTGCCTCACCTGGAGAAAGTGTGTCGTCAGATAATTGGACCACCGCGCGCGCGTGTGTGTATGTCGCTGGAGGAAAATTGTGAGAAGAACACAGTGTCATTTCCGGCATATGCGGGAACGTCCCAATCATGGTGCAATGCTGGCTGGCTGGCCGGCCGACAACATAATGGACCGTGCAGAGGGGCGTGCCGTCGGAGGAAGGTGGATGACATAAAAAATGTATCTCATAGTACGGGCCAGACCGCCGACGGCGACAGCGGCAGGCGCACAGTGTGTGGCAGATTTTATCAACATCAGTGGCATTCGGAGGCGTGTCCTTGCGAAAGTCTCCAGTTCTAGGGAAACTCCTGCACATTCTATTCACTTTAGTTAAGACCTGGGACCTGTTTCTGGGGACTCGTGCAGATTTTTTTTGGGAATCAGTATAGAATACTATGAAAAAATACAGTTTTTCAACTTTGATAATGCAGCAAAAAAATTTTCAGCGTTGTCACGCCGAAACGAGGCATTACAATTAAAGTTTAAACAATTTTAAACATAGACAAAGGAGGCGCTTGGTCTCTATGGTGCAGAAGATTTGCGCATTAAAACATGTTGGTGTAATGCAGATTGCATAGCTCAGGCGTTTAAAAACCTCAAAATAACTAAAAAAGCTTATTTATTATAGTTGAATGCTTCTATTGCACATGAAAAGTTGAATTCAATCAAAACACATGCAAAGAAAACAAAAACGTTGAAAAAATCTATAAATTCTTCCTAAAAACAAATATATCCGCCTTTCTCATACAAATTCCCTACTCTGCGGGAGTGAGACTCACTGTGCGATGTGCACGTGCACCTCGATGCACTTACGGTTCAGTCGACGCTAATAATGCGCAACGTGCGCATCATCATCAGGGTCGTCGTCGGTGGTGGTGGCGGCGGCTGGGGACCGGGGGGACCTTTGCTATGTTCCGGTGGGGGGGAACGCCAAACGACGCTGGGGCCATCATCATCGGGTTAAGGGTAATTATTGTGAGCTATCATTATGTCATTTTATTACCGCTTGGGGAGCCCCAGCACTCGTTTGTTGGCGGTTGGTACTCTCTTCTCCGGGGGGGTGGGAGGGCCACCTGTCCCTGGGTAGAGGGTGCCCAAAAGAGGGTGTTTCCGGTTCGGTCAGAAAGGAAAATCCGAATAAAAAATGGCGACCCATCGGCGACATTCATTGTAACGGAGTGGCGGAGTTCACTGTGTGTTGGTCAACATATGTGGGTGGCCGGGCGCGCGCGCGCGAGTTGGTCGCGTGCTGAGCGTTCTTTACCGCCCACCCGACCACCGCCACCATCCATGCCACTGGCCTCCCACCGGTGACCCACCGGTCGGTTTCGTAAACAAAAACTCAACATTTTGGAATGGAACTCGGAGTCGAGTGGAAGCTGTGTGAGGTGGCCAGCGGGTGGCGGGGTTTTATTTTTAACGTGCACCATTTTGCACCCCCTGACCCCCCGGAATGTCCCCTTTTCTTCTCCCGCCACTCGTGCGCCATCGAAAATTCGTTAACATTCGGAACCCAATCGCCGCTCCGATTCGTGTATTTTTTCGGAACGCTCCGTGTCTCTGTGTTTGTGTGTATGTATCGGTGTATTTATGCTGCAGTCCGGTGTTGCGGTGGGTGTGCAATTTTACGCGCTGTTGAACAATAACGCGGCCGAAAGTAAGCGGAAGCCCCCGAACCCGAATGCAATCGCCCGCTCGGACCACTCCGGACCGCTCCCAGAGTTTTCCCAGCGCCCTGCACAAACCTGCCTCCAATTAGCGGATTGCGAAAGAACTCGGTCGGTCGGTCGGTCGGTCGGTTGGTGGCCTAATTGACGGCTCGGCTCACAGCTGAGCACACATTGTAACATCCGCCAGCCCGCACGCCCGCCCGCCGGGCAGAGTGTCAACTGTGGCGGGACTGACTTCACTTTGGCTTCGGGCCCCTGTCAATTGGCTGCCGATTTGGCCGGCGGCAAGCAAAATTAAATACCGCTCCGATGGTCCCCCGAACCCGGGGAACTAGTTCGTCGGGGGAGAAGGACGAACAAAATGTTTATTAGGTGGCAAAAATGGAATTAGTTTTGGAAGCCATCCAACGCGCCAGAGTCCGTTGTTGTTGTGCCGGGCGGACGGACGGATTATCTCCGGGCGAGCTATTAGCCGTTGATGGTCCACACTCTCCAGCGTGAGTGTCCTCCCTAATGGCCTCGTGTGTGTGCCTGGATGGGCGACATTTGCTGCAAATTTACTACATTACCACGATGGCGGAGCGTTCCGGGGGGTTTAAAATTTCATAAACCGATTTAATTTCACGAGCACCGACAACCGGAGCGGTTGTTGTGGATAATTAAAGCGAAAAACAGCGGCCAAATGAGAGGCCCGGGGCGCGGGGCGGTAAACGATGGACATGCAAAGGTTATCGCGTGCACCGGTCACACGCTTTGGCCGTTTTGCACCGACCATCAGCCGAGATTAGATCGCCTTCCGGAGGAGGAGCACTCAATTTAATGGGCAGCGCCTGGAACTCGAAAGATGGCCCCTAGGTATTAGACCCCCCCGCCGTGATTGGTTAACCTTCCCAAGAAAGGACACATCGCAAGGATGTGCGGTGCGGTCTTTGGAGTGTTTGTTGTCCACTTTCTGCCACAGCTGGCCCTCGTTACAATGCAATGTCAACGGAGGCCACTTTGCGTCGAATCGAAAGGGGCTGACCTCGGTCACAATTGTTCGCCCCACTGTTTGCCCACTGGATTGACCTCGAAAACCGACTCCGCGGCAGCAGCAGCGCAGGATCTTCGAGGACACCGAGGCACAAAGGCAGCCCCAGGCAGGCAGAGCCGGCGATGTGGCGATGTTTTGCGCTCCCGACTCAGCATTGTTGATGGAACCATTTTTCTAAACAAACACCGCCCCGGGATTGACGGGTTCGACCGGAGCCACTCGGGACGAAGGTTGCGCGCGGCTTCGATCCGCGGCCATCTGTGTCGGGGCTTGGCAACGGATTCGCCGATGGCCGCCCGATGGATGAGATGATGGAGCACGTACCGAGCACGTCCCGGGACCAGTTGCTCTTATCAGCAACGCGATCCATCCGCGGGCCTATTCTCTCGGTGGGGAAAAACAAAACACAAACGGGAGCCTTGAGGAGAGCAAAAAAAAGCGATTCCTCGGAGGAGTCCGAAACGGGTAGGAATTGATTAAGCGCCACCGACAGCACACAATCGGGGACACGGTGAAGGTCCCAGGGAGTTTGGTTAGCGGATCGAAAGCGATCCTAGGCTTAGATTCACAAGATGGTGGCCCATTAGATGCTCGAAGGTCAACAACTATGAAATCGGAACTTTTCCATAGAAATCAAATGGTTATTACATTGAAATTAAAAATTCTATTTCATTCAAAGTACGTGCTATGGCTAGCTATACACTTCGCCCATCTCTCTGCTAAACCGTGGAGTCCCAATCGAAAGAATTTATGGCGTCCTTGGCTCTCAGCTGGCGCTATGGAGACCTTGGTTCCCACGTCAAAACCTCGAAACGTCGAGAAGTCTTCGAAACACCAAATAGTCGCACCTCCATAGTGCGCCATTTAGGCAATCACGTCGGGGTCACCACTATGGTGCGTGTGTTATTTAAACCGGAATAATTTACTTTATTATAACACGTGATCTCAGAACACGATTCTCACGACTAGTCGTCGGAAGTGCGGACCAAGGTTTCCACAGCGCCAGGTGGGAACCAAGGTCGCCGCAAATTTTTCGTTTTTTTTTTTTTTAATTTTAATTTTTAATTTATTAACCTGTTTGCTTAAAGCTATACAAGTGAGATTTACATGATAGGGGGAAGAAGAGAGGATATAGAAGAGGGTAAGGAAAGCAAAATGTACAACAAAGTCGAGCGTGATCCCATTTTGGGGCAGTTTACAACAACACTTGGTCGGTCGGTCGGTCAGTTTTGTTTCACGATCCAGGCGCATTGCTATGGAAGCAAGTTACCGCACCATGTCTTTCGGCCCATTCTGGTCGTTTTTCCATCAATGCGTGGTTCAAATTGATCATTTGTTGTCAGTAGAGCGATCTGAATTAACGGTTTCATCAGGTTTTGGGAGCTTGTGATACACCGCACCTTTCTGGTCCCATCAGAAAGTCCTTTCTTGGAGCTTATGATGTCAAAACAAGGCAGTGCTGCCAAAAAAGCATAATTGGTAAGACCAAATTGACAGCTAGAGCCATCTTTTAACACATTCCGACTTCAAACTTGTAGACCTAAAAGAGAAAAATGGAATATCGTGCAGTTCCATCGAACGGCGTCAATTTTGGCCGCGACTGTCCCAAAGCACTTGTTGTTCACTTGAGTGAAGCGGGCTGTACGTCGGTTGTTATAACCCCCTCGCCCCGCCTAACAATTGGTATTGGCCGGCCGGACAGAGGTTGTGTCTCCGTCCGACGCTTCACACACTCCACTCCGCATCCGCCGGCGGCCAACCCGCGGAGCGCGCGCTCCGGATGTGGTAAATATTACTTAATAATATTCCACCAACGAGTGTGCGAGACAGACGACCCCGTGGCGGACAGAGAGAGAGAGATGCTGGATGCTGATGCGCAGTTACACGCGGCATTACGCCACGGAGACACGCGCGCGCAACAAGACATTATTATCGCATCCAGCATCTCGCGCAAATGTCGTCGCGTCGGCCGCACTGAGTGACGTTCGCGTCGTTACTGACCGCTTGTTGAGGGCCAGTTGTTTTCCTCACTCCACTGGCCGGGCAGGTTCGGACGCACCAGAAATTGGCGCACTTGACACTGAGAGCCCGTGCGGAATTGGAATTCCATTCGCGCCCAAAATTAGTCGCCGGCTGCTGCTGGGACAAAAAACCCATTCCGCCGCCGCCGCCGCCACAGTTTACGATCGATCGTTAAAGGCGACGTGATTCAGAGAGGGAAACGTGCCGGGTGGTGTGTCCACACACACACAAGTGGGTTGATGGGGCCCGCCACACGGGGGTTGGAAAAGTCGTAAAAAATCATTTTCATCACGAAACGATGCGATGCGCTGCGATGTGGAGGTGTCCGAATGGAAAAACTGGAACGACCTGAGGCCGACTGAGGGAACATTAATTAGGCCCCCTGGCCGCTCCCGGTTTTCATGTGTCTGTCTGATTTATGTGCAACAGTGTTGTCCACCCCACGGCCGGATGATGAAGTTGTTTGCCTCGCTGCGGCCTGGCCGGGAAATTCAACGGCCGCACTGCTTAGTGATTTCTTAATTATTGTCAATAAAGAGATGCATATTTTATTCGCCAGCAACGAGAATATGACCAGTTACCGACGGTTCAAAGCAACGGAATGGTACTGAATGTTGTCTCCTGAAGGCCACCGAGCCGGCCTGTTGCAGGTCACAGCATCTTCGTGCGGAACCGGTCCAAAAGACGCGAAAAGTACACAAGATGAAGACGCGGAGGGTTTCACTTTTTTCCCCTGGACCACCGTGCGCAAGAGATCGTGTGGCACGTCGCGTGACGCCCAGAAAGCCCACGGAGGCTGCTGCGGACTTCATTGCCGGTGCTTGAGTGGAATATTTCATGCACACGCGAAGCGGCCTTCAACAAGTGTGGATTTTCCACGAGCCCTCGGTGGCCAGGCACAAAGTGTTTGTCTTCCCATTTGCCTCACTGCTGCTATTAGGTAAGGGGCCTAAAGTAAAATGGGCTCTGTGCACGTAAGATGATGAAAAATTAATTGGAAAAGCGCAAGACGAGTCGACGGCTGTAGTTTCTGGTGCTTTGATTATGATGCTTTCCTGAGACGACGGAGTTCCAGGATGTTTATTGATTCAAAATTAATTTCCGCACGAATATTTAAAACCTCCGAGCAAGGTTCCTAAGACTCAGATACAGTGTTTCACACTGTTGCAGGCCTCCGTTACAACGAGGCACAAATCCCGGGCGGCCTGGGGAGAAGTGTGTCTCGACAAACAATTACAGCGTGTTTGAGCAAGAAGACAGCACTGAACTTGAACAGTCGTCAGTCGACGGAAGGAACAAGAAGCTCCAGACGCGCCGCATGCGTTAAGCTGTTAAACCAAATGAAATCCACGGGAACGGCCTATCGCAAAGCATACACACGGAGGGGCGCCCTCTAAGGAGCGCCAGGAAACCCAACACCGCTCCGTTCCGCAATCCGTTCCGCGTTATCTTGGCCGAGAGTAAACTTATCCCGTTCTACACCGGGCCGACACACCGGCGTGTCACCCTCCGGGGCACTTTCCGGGGTGTTTGTGGGCTTCTTGAGGCCGGAATTTAAACCTGTAAATAACAGGCGCAGACACATACGCCGGCCGACCGAAAGAATGAGGCGAGCTGAAGGAAAGTTCGCTTAAGAACTTCGATAAGACCCGGGTCGCCCGGTCGCGGGTATCGGTAATGGTTTCCCGGGGGCATTAGAATGTTGCAGGTCACGGTGCCCGGTGGTGGAAAGGGACGGCCCCGGCACTAATGATGGTTTGCTAATCGTCTGTGTGGCCGCTCCGCCAATTTCGCACCTTAGATTCATGTTCCTACACCTACCCGGGTTGACCTGTGTTCCAACGACCCCGGCCACGAACGGGCGGGCCCAGGTTCGACCGACGACTTCCGCTTCCTCCGGGAAGACGAGGCTAGGCGGAACAGTGTTTGCCAGCCGGCCGCCGCCGCCTGTTTGTTTGCCCGTGTCGAGGACCTCTTGGAGGTCTACCGGGAAGTAAATACTGTGCCGTACGACCCTTTGGCCTTCGAGTCGAAGCTTCTTTTGGTCGGAAACATGGGCCCTGGAACCCTTTTCTGAGGGAAGATGATACCGCAGCACGGAACCGGAAGCGGAAACGAAAGGGAAAGTGACGGAGGGAGAGGCCAACTAGCCGTGGAATGCCTTCGTGCATAATGGAGGCCACTGCTGCGCCTGATGAAAATATATCTTCCGCCTGTTGGCTGGCATAGAAAGCACTTCATTATGTTCCTCGGACGTGAGAGAGAGAAGGAGAGAGGGAGATAGGGATGAGGGTCTGGGCAATCTCCTTCCGCAGAGGCTTATCTTGAGTTGGGTGGTCCGAACATGGCGCGAGCACATAGTGTGTTCGTGCGCTTCCCCTCCAGAAGGTCTCGCCCGAAAGGTCAGCCACCGCCGTCGCCGAACCCGATTGATAATCCTACCACCGTGTGGCACGTAACAGCGCCGCAGAGAGAGAGAGCGGCCTCTAGAAATACACTTAACCTGAATTCCCGTGAGCTTCGGCTTCCGGGAGGGCTATCGGCGCATCAGCGGCCGTTTTCGTCGATTGGCGAAAGGTGTATTAATAGAAGAAGCGGAACCGGGTTGGGCGAAGAAGCGGTGCATCGCCTTCGCCGGGACTGCACCGAACCAATTCACTTTTTATCCGCATCCGCCTTTTACAACTAAACACAAGAATCGCGGAAGGACCCAGAAGGCGGCACGGAACGGATGGAAAATCAGCTGCCAAAGGGGACAACGCGGGACAACAAGAAATGTATTAACCTCCGCCGGCTTTGCCTGGCCCCTCGGCCTTCGGATGATTTCGGAAATACGTTTGTCGCCGTCGCCGCCGCGACCATCGACGAGTCCCTTTGCAGGGGCCAAAAAGGACACCCGACCTGGGGCGCCCGACGAACGTATCGGACACGTACGTGGCCGCGTCGAGCGCACGGCACGGCACGGTTAGTGAAATCGATATTCCGCGGTGCAGGTGTGTTGGTTCTCGGTAGCAACGGCAGCAACGGTCGGTTCGTTGTGGGTCTTTTATTTTTAACTTTTGCGCCACGTCAAAGATCGAAGGGAACCAGAACCGACCCACAGACCGTCCGGTTGGCCGGAAGGGAAATGGCACAGCCCTGTTGTGGGCTTGGGTTGGAAACCATTTTCCTGCTTGGATTGGATAATGCAAAGTTTATTGGGCGCCCAGTAACGGGCCAGTGTCCTGAAATTGCCCGGCGAATCCGTCGGAAATCGGTGCTCCGAGCTCGTAATCGGGGTTCGGTTGACGAGCCGCGTTGTTGCACATATTATCTACTATTTACGTTGCATTTAACTGCCGGTGGTTTAGCAGATAAAGGGGAACTGAAGCGGCTCGGAACGGTTCGAGTGTGACACATGACACAATGTCGTTGCTTTTCCCTGTCTCTCTCTCTCTGTCTATTCTGCTCGGAGGCCGGTGACGACAGCGAGGACGATGACGAGTCCCGCGGCGGTTTGACGAGTCTCACAGAAAGAGACAGAGAGAGAAAATAGACGGCCACGGATGGGTTCGAACCCCGAACGGGCGAAGAAAAAATAGACTTCCACCCAAAAATCTGCTCGCTTCGACACGCTTGACTGACACATCGGCATCGACCCGAGGCCGCCGCCACCGAGCCGAACATAGGCGGCGGCGAACGAGTTTTTAATGGTAAATACAGATTTAAAATTAGCGAAACTAAGCTAATGTGAAAATTGTTGCCATGTTCGGGTTCGGCGTCTCTTGGGGTTTTCTTTTTTTTTCTCACCACCGGGCCCTTGTGACAGCCGCGCCGCGTTGAAGCGCACTGATCGGAAAGCGGACGAAAACTATCCTCTGACACGATCGGCACGAAAGACCGGGTACGAAGCGGCATCGTCCGATGTGTCCGTTGTTCGCTACCGAGCGCTGTTAATGAGCATTTTATGAGAAAACATGTTGTCTACACTAATCGACATGAGGCATGGCCGCAGCAAAACACGGAACCAAGGGACGGCCCCCTGGAAAGCAGTCGTTGTAGACAGTTTTTCCGTTCTTGGGGCCTCACGGGAGAGCTGCCAAGGCGTAAGGGCATTATTTCCTCAATGATAGACGCTGGGCCCTTCAGAGCGAACGAAACAACGAAACCCTTTCAACCCGCCATTGTGACACAACTTCTGTTGACACTATCAATCGGTATCGAATGCCTCGGCGCCAGGTGCGCGAGTATTCTGGTCCACTCTGTAGGGTCGAGCCGCCCTGCAAGCCCTTTCCCATTGGGCGAGCAGTTATCGCGCGTTTGATAGTGAAACGCCAAGAGGCGCTCAAATACTTTGAATGACTCGTTGATTGAAGAATTGGCCACGACGTGTGTTTGCGACGTTGCTGCTCGGGTTCGGGAGGCCCAACTCGAGAGGCGGCCGTGCTGGCGGGCAGGCAAGTTGTTGCTCAATCAATTTTTACTACCCTCAGCCGGCCTAGAACGTTCTTCTCCGTGATGAAGAATTTCACGGCCAATATGGGTTGGAGGCTGGTACGCGCTGATTGTTGCCAGTAGTGCGTGCCTTCAGAGGCGTGCCAGTGTTTGGTCTAGCAATTGGGATTGGGGTCTCTCTCGTTTTATGGCATCAAACCGAGCGTGTTTGGGTGTTGGGATCTTGTGAAAGAGTTTATCAACGTTTTAGCCCTTAAAATGTATTTAAATCTTTTAGTCAAACCCTTCCTGAATGCCACAATTCCCTCACCATATCTGACGTCCGCGTGTGATAAGGTGGGAAACCTCTTTCTGTGCGAGATGTTCGACATATTTTTCAACATCATTCACACGCTCTCGGTAATAAGTTTGTTTGCTGACGAGACGACGATTTCACAGTCGCTCGGCACCGTGCGGGCTCCCGTATCAGTTCCTCTAAGCGCCCTAGATAGACCTCGAAGCAGTCGCTCGTACCAACACAGACAGAGACAGAAAAGTAACACCGGTGCGAAAGGATGGAGTCAGTCAATTAGCAATAAACTATAATTGATTTATATTTCAACCGGAGCACACACACTGGATGAACGCAAACAGGGGGGAATCACTTATCACCTTCGATGGTGGCCAATTCAAGGGTGTGCATCGAGGACGGGCGGCGGCGCTATGTTGCTACACACGCACCGGGCGAGCATCGTGCGGCCTCGGCCCTCGGGCATAAGACACTCAATTGATGGATGGCATCCGATGGCGCACAGCAGCAAGCCGGTCTCGGTCGACCGAAGTGACGACTCGGTCTCGGGGCGCGATGAGTGATTGATAACGCGACCATAGATTGCCGTATCAGTCGTGGCCCGATCAGATTGTTGTGCGTATTGCTGCAATAATTCATTTACTTGTCACAGACTACTCGCGGGGCTCGTATTTACTCTCCGTAAGCCACAGGCAAACACTGGATTCCGAGTGCGACTCGAGTCGACTGTCCGCCATCCGATTAACAGGAAGTGCCTTTTTATGAGTGCCAATGTTGCATCAAGTGATCTTCAAGATATTCTGACAACGACAGATTGGCTTATTTTTCGGCGAATTGTTTCGTCGCTGACCGATCGCTGGTTCGTAGCGATCGCCTCCGCTAACTCGAAGACCGGTTAACCTCGAACGGGTCAGGAATTTCTTCCGCCAATTTCATCGCCAAGCGAATGACGTGATACGACGTACACACACACATAGACAGTTGATCAAGAGCCATCAGTGAATTGACTGTGGTGATTGGAAACAGCAGCACCGACGCGCTTCGAGATCGTCGAATTTTTCGCTTCTGAGCTGGTGTAGCTGGTTCAATCGATTGCTCTTCAATCGAATTAGTTAGAACCACGATTGGTGATCGCGATCGCTGTTCTTCGAGGAGTTGTTTGCCATCACCAATACCAAGCCCCTCCATCGTGGTTACTTCTCGGTCCCTTCTACTACAAACACTCGTATGTGATCTCTCTCTCTCTCTCTCTGCGCGAATTGATCTGCTGCATGGTATATAAATAGTACTGACCTATCGTCGATCACGGGATCGACGATCGGAGGAGGAGAGGGTGGGTGGCCAGTGGTGTGTTGTGGGTGGTATGCTGTTGCACTGTTCGGCGTTTGTGAAGAAATTTGTTTGGGAGCGAGAAGATTGATTAATTTGGCGATTGTTTTGGGCCGCGGCAACCGTTTGATGGCCAATCCACCGACCACAAACAGTCGGTGGCTGTCGGTGGCCGGTAAAAACCAGATTAAGCCACAGCTTGGCCTGTGTGCGTTCTTTGTTGTGCCACAAGGGGTTTCGGCCAAAAATTCGCATTTTCTGTAACGAGGGCCAAAAAAATGTGTGAACGACCAGGCGTCTCCTTCATCGTTTTTGCAAAAATCCGCGTTTCAATGAAATGTATGAACGACCAGGCGTCTCCTTCGCTAGTTATGCTTTTCGCGAAAAACTTGTACAATTTTCCACAAATGTAATCCTCTGTTTTTTGCTCTCAATCGCTCTCCAACCGTTGATTAATCTTGTTTCCAGCTCATTGCCGACCCCTTGGTGTAGCAATCGTTGATGGACTTTAATGGCTATGCTGTGGCCATTTTTCTTTCTTTTGTCCTAACTCTCAACGAAGAAAAAAAAGAACGCGCTTTGGACTGTGTGGTCACAAACCATTTCATCCTCGGAAATCGGGAGCGTCGTTGAAATTGATTGATTGTGTCCCATCACTCCGTTGGCGTGAACCCCGATCGTTTGTAAGCGAGCAATCGGGTTCGTTGGACATTCTGCCGCTGCCGCTGGGGGGTCAGTAAGTACAACTGTTGGGTGTTTTACTTGGGATCTTTGGAACACAAGCGGGAACAGCAACGATGTTTTTGGAGTAATAAATATAACACTAAATACTCGTGTACCGAGCTCGTGTTGGCGGCTCTAGTGGAGCTACCAGTCGCTCCGATGGAGTTGATTACGGACACAGCCGAGGCCCCCTTCGCGAGTCGGAACACTTCATGTTGGCTTCGTGGTACCACCGCCACCGTTACATTGGCCCCGAATGTGGCGAAAGTCTGAAGCGGAACTGTCAGAAAAATAAATCGAAATGTCATTTCCAATTGCCAGAATTCTGGCCGCCCGTTTCGTGGCGAACATTTCTCGGTTTCCGTCGCTCTTCTGGCTGGCAAGCCGGGTCTGGCTGGCCGCTCGTTGGAGCGGAAACTCCGAGGCCCCAGAAACGGGGTGGCCTGATTGTGGACTCATTCAATGGGTTCCTCTCATACATCTCGGCGTTTTAGTGGATGATTTATGGTCATTTGCCACTCGGCCTGTCAGGATGAGCACGGCTTATCTTTGGTTCCGCTTTGGGTCTCCAAGAACCCGGCGCCCGAGCGGTGTCGAAATACAGTTACTTTCCGTTACATAGTAAGGCTGCGATGGTTGGTTAATCGGAGGCTTTATTTAGATCTTCTGTGGCAGCGTCGCGGAACCTGCAGAATAAGATTGTTTCCGAGCAGCATAATAAATATTCTTCGGTTGTCAATTATCACATGAGAATAATGGTTAGACATTTAATTTATGGCAGTAAATCGGCCTCTCGAAATTAAGTATGTAAACTGTATGCTATAATGTAAGCCGCTTTGTGCCGAATCTAAATTGTTCGTTATTCGCTTTCGGAACCATTTAGAAAACTACTTGCACTGATTATTGATTGAATGATGTAAAATTTAAACTAGAAACTGCGGCCTTTTCCAACGGCTTTACTGCGGACAACACAAGCCAAGGGCAATCCTTTTCCAACATCGTTTGCATAGGGCCACGAAGGCAGAGAGTGCAATCGACCAAATCGCTGGACAGTAACCGTTACGATTGGGTGGGTCGGTCGGTCCGAGAGCCGGGACCGGGCCGGGGTCTATTACAATCCTTGTAATTTATTGGCAATTATCTGACATTATTTCATTACGCCGGGAGCCCGATAAAATGTTGACCAGCCCGGCCACGGTGGTCACTGTCTGCGTTGTTTGACCGTCCGAGCTAGTGAAGCCCATCAATTGCGAGGATCGGATCGATCCAATATCGGTGGCCACCGGCAGGCAGGATTGGAATGCCATTCAGCTGAAGCTAGAACTGACTTATGACGGCCATCCATTCGGTGCGGTGTGGTGCAGTCCGTGCAGCAGTGGTGTACGGGAACAAGCTTTGGAATTAATGGCCCCAGCAAAGATTGTCGGTTGACTTTATCGGATTGCCAGCACTTTTCAATTTACTTCCACTGAAAGAGCGGGCATGAGGTTGAAATGTGCTCGGAATAAAGTAGTTTTGTTATGTCCACAGACCATTTTGCACAGGTCTTTTGCGAGCATTTCAGTTAACTCCGAGGGTGTTTGCTATCATCTACGTCGTTATCCTTAGTTAGGGCGGTTAAAAATGGCTTCGGGTTAGAATCCGTTCTTTCTGAGATTTTTTCAAAGAAGATGCTCCGAGATCCCTTTCACTGACAGCGAACGACAGAGCCCTCGCCGCACCGAAAGACTAAGAAAAACTCCCCGAGAAATAAGCGAAGGGGATCGAAAATTTATGTTCTCCTTATGTTTACCGAATGGGTGATAATGAGGTCATATGCTGCGCCCTTGCGGCGCAGATTATGCGCTTCAGTGCCTGCCGACGGCGTTTCGGCCGTGGCGGTGGCGTCGAGAATCCTTGTGCGATTCCTTCACAGCATAAGGCGCGCGGGACCTCGCGCGTTCCCTCGTTCGCTCGCTCGCTCGCGGTTTGCAACACGATGTCAAACGATAACAAATTATCGGACCTATTTGTCGTCTAATTTATCGTACGGCGAGCGGCGTTCGTGGGGCTAATGAAGCTGTCGTCTTTACGTTTATCGTTCGAATCGGTTGTTGGCTCAGCGGTTTTATAGAGAGGAGCACGGGGTTTCCCTTCGCGGATGCGACCGCTTTGTCAACATGCCACTGGTTTTTGCGCGGTAATTTATGGGACCCATTTTGTGGCCAGCCCTTTGAAAGTGCAGGGAATCGGTGGTTCCGATAGCGGGCGAACGGGCGTATTCTTTATGATGCTAATGCAACAAATTTTAATCGGGATTTTGTGTTTTCTTTGCAGGTAAGTTTCGAGCGGTTGGCATTGAGAGCGCGTAGTGGGTAAGAACATTATTTTCTAAATGACCGCCCGTCAATGCAAAGAGACACGGTTCAAGGCGAACCAGAGCTGCCGAACGTTCTGCTAGTCAAATCCATCATCGGTGGAAAAAAATGAACGCTAAAAATACACAAACACATCCCGCCTGAGTCCCCTCGGGCTGCTAATGCACGCGCTTTGCACATGGAAATCGACCACAAGACCCGCGTCGTGATGCGTGATTCATTTCCGTGGTGGATGGCAAATGGATCCTTGCGAAAGACAGGTTTCGGGCGCGGCCAAGCGATCCTTTCGAGCGTGGCAACTGCGACGCGACGTCGTCATTATTTTCCCCCGTCAGAACTCGACGCTTTTCCGTCATTTTCGTCTCCCAAACTACGCACTCGTCCGACCGTGGCTGCGGACGTCTAAGCGGTGACGGGTTTGCGGATGACTTTTGCCCCGACTTTTGCCGTCGTTTATTCGGCGCCCATCGGAATGTGTCGACTGTCACTCAATTGGCAATCGACGGAATGGTCTCTTCTTTTTTTCGATTTTAACGACGATTGAGTCACCCACGGAACGGATTGTTACAAAGTACGAACGAACGAGCAAGCTTTTAATTGTTATGAATTCTAATCACACTGGATTGGATGGTGGTATAAAAAAGTGCTATGTTTCGGATGTTTACTTTGCATCACACTGACTGGCCACCGACACAATGGCCGGTGGCCAGAGTTGCTGACAGGCGAATCGCTCGGTCGCTCGGTCCGCACGCGGTCTTCGCAAGTCGAAGGTGTGAAAAATGGAGGCTGTTTTCTTAGCAACCATGTTTTTCACGCCTACTGAGTTTCCTCAGCCCACACTCAGCACACCACCACCAACCGCCAACGCTCGATCTCGTGGGATGATCTTGCGCGATCGTTGTAGAGGACCACCGCCGCCGCCGCCACCACCAACGATGCTCATGATTTATGATGCGACATTTTTATGCGTTTGTTCCCCGAGCCTATGAAACACTAGGTGTTCTCCCCATTGGTTTAATGGGCATTGGTTTTTGCGGTCTCATCGTCTTCACACTTTTCTTCTAAACAGAGCCGGGCCAGGGCCGTGTGGTGGGCCGAACGGGAGATTAATTCTCTTTCAAATTAGTCGAGAGTTTATTATTAACATGTTTATTGATTCACACCGCACGGCACGGTTCAGGTGAATTTCAAAATAATTAACTCTCGATGAATGTTTTATGAGCGATGAATTTCGATGAATGAGATTTTATGCTCCAACTCGATCTGAACGTTACAATGTTGGTCCGTTCCGGTTCGGAATATTTTTGTACCCAAATCCATTACCACAGTCGGCGGGCACTTTGGACACATTCGACTGACGTTTGCTGGCGAGCTACATTGTTGCGCAGGCAAGCATCCTTTTGGAACGACAGGCCCAGGGTGCGATGATCGATGGTGCGGTCACCGAAATGGTCAGAAAATCGTCTTTCATTTCTCGCACGAAGGAAGTGCAAGTGCAGCTGCAGTGCATGACGCATCCGCGACGGAAAGCGATTACTCATTGATACATTTTCCCAATCCCACTGCAGCGTGAAGACGTGAGGGGCCTCGAAGGTTGCACATTTGGTGGCTTGAAATATGATGGAAGCTTTCTCGAAAAACCAAAACTCAGCTTGAGCATTTATTTTTGCGCCATTTGTTCGGCTGGCCGGATTGTTTCGATAAACGGCACGTGGCGGCCCTTAGCGATGCCCTCGAGTTTGTTTTCGCATTGTAGCATTAATTTATTTCAAAGCCATTTGCAGCGCTCGAGAGCATGTGTTGAGAGCGAGCAGTCATGTGACTGGGAATGTGTTTTGGGTCGGCAATGTCTTTCTGCCGTTTGATGAGATGCGCGGTTTTTGAGATAAAATTTATGTCCCGCTCTATGCCACCCCGAATGGCGCGACGCGTCGTCCCGAATGGTCCCGTCGTAATGTAATCGACGGAACGCCGGTAAAAGAAAATTATCTCAAGCAAAACAACAAACAGCGCGCGCGCGCGCTGGCGCAAGAAAAGAAGGGCCGGGTGCGGCGCTTGTGTTGTGATTACATTTGCTTTTGCCGCATTGCCGGTGCCAAGTCGCCTGTCGAATTCTGCAATCACCAGGAACCCCGGTGGATATGGCAAATTATTGCCGCGCACCGCGCACCCCAGCCGACGGCAACTTTCCATTCCCGGAATGTGCATCAGGGCTAATGTTGCTCCAGTGAAAAGGCGGCTCCCGGGGCGTCCAAAAAGAATGATTACGAGCGACGAACTACGAGAGGAAGGGCAGCGGTCCCCTTCTTTGTTGGCGTCGCTTTTTCCCGCTCTCAGCTTTTCTGCTGGATCCGCCGCACCCGAAGCAGCCGTCTCCGGCGAAGGTTTTGTGTGGGAGCCTTCCTCGAGGTCCTCTTTCGGTGGGGCGCGGATAGCAAAATAGTGCTGAGTTATGAAGGCTATTTCTTCACGTCCACTACATCGAGGCCGAGCTGCACCGGCGCAGCAGCAGCAGTGCCGTGCAGTGCAGGAAGTCGAAGTACGGCTGATATGGCACAAACAAAAATGTAAACTGTAACACCGTTTTGGAGCGTTGCCAGCCGCCGAGGCGAAAGAAAGGCAGTCTCTTTTGGGGACTCTGTCGTTCCCTGCCGCGCGCCTGACGCTCGGCCTGTCACTGGTCGTTATCGGGACGCCGATCGGGAAATTTCGTGGCTTTGACAGGGCGCGCGAGCGCGGGTGGCAAGCCCGCGGAATAAAGAAAAACGAAGCGAGTTTGAATTTTTGGCTTCGATTGGATTTTCTCGCAAAGCAACGCGGGCCCCAGGTCGAGGACGTGTGGCTGGAAGGCTGGAGTAGGACGGAGATAAGTCGCCGTTGTCGTCGGGGCGACTTCCGGGGTTATTTTGATTGAATTTGGTGACAACTAGCGGTGCTACGGGAGAAGTGGCGATCGACCTTCGTTTGAAGCGATCCTCGCCGAACAATGTAGCAGGAGAGACTCAAATTGAGCAGGATTATACATTGAGAATCGTACTGTTTTTAACAACAACAAAAATGGTTATAAAATTTCTCCTATCTCTCTGCTAAATAGTGGAGTCCCAATCGAAAGAATCCTTCGTCTTTTTAAGTAAACTAATTAGTCATTCAATTTCGACTTACGACAATACGTGTCCCATCGATTTAAAAGAATGATATTCTTAAAGATCTAAGTCTGCTGAATACAGCCGGGAGGAATAGCAGCTGATTGATTTGTGTGATTTGATTTGATGTGATTTGATAAAAGCCTGAAACAGTTTTACATTGGGGGTAATGGAGACGCCAGGTTTTATTGCCATTGTGCCCCACCAGGCGCCTCCATTCGGGATACTAGAAACTGTATTTTGGTCGTTTTTCGATCAATGCATGGTTCAAATTGCTCCGTAGCGATCCGTACTAGCGATGTCCGTAGCGATTCCGTTGTCCGTAGCGATCTGACTTACTGTTTTCATCAGGTTTTAGGAGTTTGTGATACACCACACCTTTCTGGTCCTATCGGAAAGTCCGTTTTTATGAGTCCTTCGACGCTTTTTGTTTGTTAAGTCAAAATCGCCATTTTGAAATTTGTTAAACCACTTAAAGCACTGCGATCTTCTAAAACCAAGTCCTGACAAGTATTTGGTGCGATTCCGAAGCAGTTTCAATCGGCAGGTACTGCCATATTTTTAACACTCGGATTCTCAAGGCATAAACATCCCGAAATGAGCCCGTCAGAGTAAATCACGCCGTCAGAGCCGGTTGAATGCGGTTGGACGGGTTCCATCATCTGCCACCGTTAAATCATATCATTGCGTGCGTAAGGAGCGTACACGCAAAAGCGCAAACACTGACGCATTACACGAACTGTCAAACGTCCTGCCTCAGATCCGTTTTGCTGCACCGCGCAAAGCATCGGACGCCAGCGCACACGTGCTGCGGCCCCTTGTGCTCGGTGTCTTGGTGTCGGGTGTGCGCTTTGTTTCTGCAAACATATTATAAATCCTCACCGACCGAAAACATGGCAACAATTGCGACGGGGACCCCGAAAACAATGCGTGAGACGGAGCGAGACAGGAACGTGTTGGGAAACGTCGTCGTCGTCGTCGTCGCATTCGAAGCATTAATCCGCCTTCGGTTGAAGTGAGTCCGCGCTGGTGTTGGTATGGTGCTCAGCGCTCGGCTCGGTTTGGTGTGGTGGGTTAAAATTAGCCCCACGGTAAAATTAGTTGAGTGGCATTTGCCTCAGGCTTGATGGGCCTGATTTAGCATCGGCCGCTTTCTGGTGGAGAGCGCCGAGAGAACGCCGCATCGAGCATCCGTCAAGATAGAGTTCCTTAACTCCCATCCTCATGAAGGCCCTTTTCGGCGGAGGCCAAAGACCCGCACGCTGCTCCTGATGGGACGCGGCTCGGCCACACGCAACAGTCGTTCTGATGGAAAAACCGGCCTTTCTGCTAGACTAACATCCGGCGATAAGATCATGATGCCGGATCATGATGGTTCGGGGCAAACAAAACGGAGGAAAATGCCCGACAGAACGGATGAACGAGGGGTGTTGGTGGCAAAGTTTTCCCAACTGCCGTCATCTCCGAGGGGCCACGTGATTCGCGTCTGACGTTGGCACCGACGCACGCCAAGAAATGTTCTAACTCACACAAGACCCGTCGGTGTCCCGTGCGTGGTCTCATCCGGAACGCGCTCGGCGTACGTCATCGGCGCTCGGTGGCGGGCGAGTGCAGTTTTGGTCCGGGTGCGCGGGGCGGAACCTGCGACAAAACCCGCGATGTTCGACAACACATCTTCGGCCTCTCTTCTCTTTCTGTGCGCACAAACCCAGGGGGGGACTCGGGAGGACGATCGGCCCGCGAGACGACGAACACACATTTCTCGGTATTTCATTAAGTTGCCGAAAATAAAATCTGTTCTTCGGTCCGTGACGCCCGGTGACGGTGGCCATTTTCCGTGCTGTGCGGCGGCCGCCTTGACAGGGGCCGTTTTCCCGACGACCGTCGTCAGGAAAACGGTGTGTGACACCCGGTGGCCGACCGAGTGTCGCAGTCGTCGGTCGTCGGGTTTCGAGTCGATCGATTCGTTGTCGTGCCCGCAGGTGCACTATGCGGCGTTCGTGGCCACTCGGGTGGCCAAAACTCTACTGTTGTTACAAACTATGCTTTTGTTGACGCACCGGCATTGTAACGCTCCGGCATTGCTCCGGTAACCGTAGCCCAGGGTGAGGACCAGAAACCGTTGCAATGCTATTTTTCGGCCGTCCATCCAAACATCGAACGGTTGGCCCAACGACGGGACGTATCGTGTTTCGCACTGAAGTCAATTTACACCAGGAATTGCCACTAGGAGGACGAGAATTCGTTTGAAGCTCAACCCCGGGTTTGGGAAATGCCAAGCCGGGACGGGTGCTAAATGGTGCTGAGTGCCAAAGGCGGAGCTTACCGACTGGAACCCGATGGAGTTAGTTGTTGACTAATTTGCCAAATTCCTGTCCAACCGCCAGCAGCCAGTCAGCAGAATGTCTGGGCCCAGTTTAGGAAAAATATGCAGGAATCAATCAACCTCGCTCGGGTTTTGCGCTTGTCATGCTTTGGGAGTGGTTGAGCGGCTTGCCAAAAACTGGGGGCCTTTGCTGACAATCGGAATTCCGGCCAAAGGTTGACCACTTTAACAAGAAAATTATAATTTTGGGTTCATGAATGCAGGCAGGCTGGACAACGCTTTACTCGAAGGAATGTGCCCGTGGGTCCTCTCAGGAGTGGTTCTGAATTGGAAAGGCTCTTTGTAAATGATACAGATCATTTACATTTTGTCATCTTCGGCCACAACCAGTCGCCCGGACGCACAAAAAGAGAAATAGGCCTGTAAGGATAATCCGAGATCGATTTGCATAAATCCATAAAACCCGTTCCTCGGCACCTGTCCTTTCGCCCCAGGCCGCCGCCAGGATACGATTACAATCCGCTCTTCGACCAATGAATCAACAATCTGTGTGCGCAATAACCCCCTCTCGTTCCCGCCCTGGGATGGATGGGCATCGTTTGTCATCGAATACACGCGGCCTCTGCTCAATGGCCTGTGAGGTGTATGTGTGGTGACGGCAGCAAGGAAGCCAAGCCAACCGGCAGCAGGACCCGCCGGTGGCGAATTGCGAATTTGTTATTACATTTTGAAATATTCCGATCTCTCCCGGGCCCCAAAGGCCCCAACGGAGGCACACGGACCCTTGGCCCACCCGTAATGTTTGTCGACGAAGATTTCGTCCTTTCGCCGGGCCGGGGCCCATTTATGGAAAAATAAATGATGGAAAAGTCGATGCCGAAAAAGTGCCGTTCGATTTCGGGCGGTCCATTTGGAAGGAAAAGTTATTGCGAGGATCGGTTTCCGTTGGCCCCCCCGGCCGGCCCGGGACCTCTGGGCGCGTGCGATGCTAAATTCAACAAACACAGTTTGACAGTTTTCCAAACTAATTTAAATTGAAAACACATTTTTGTGCCGTTCGCTCGGTGGCTTGTTTGGTAGCGGAAGAGTGCCCAGCCCGCCCGGTTGCCAATGCCTTCCGAAACCCAGGGCGCCCGGAATGGACTGACTTTCTGGCGGAATAATCTCTTCGGGCGGAGGAAGTTTTTGCTTCGCTGTAGTGGAGCGTTCTGGAGCGAGAACACTGATCGCCGTGAAAGATAGCTCATACACGCGCGGCAACATGCTGCAATGATGATGATGTGTGCACTTTTGGCAATAAATAACTTTTCCCGGTGGCCCGTGTTCGGGGCAGTCTTCGAAGCCGCCGGGAGTCCGCTCGGAAGGCGGCTGGACATATGTTTGTTTTCCATTCTTTTTTTTGTCCATAATGTTTTGTGGCTCAGCCCAGCCCAGAGGGAGAGTTTCGGGACGCCTGCATGTCTCCATGGCTTTCCGATATGTTGCTCTTCAGAAAGGCCACCGGCAGAAAGTGAAGCGCAAAAAAGCGGAAGCGACGTGTGGTCGTGTGCCTGCCGGAGCCGGATCCGGGTCGCTGTTTGGAAGACACAATTAAGTTGAGCAAGAAAATTGTGGGACGTAGGACCGATAAAGCCATAGCCTGTTTTGGGCGGAAGAGGCTTCCGGTGCCCGCCCTGCGCCGCTCCGTAATGCTGTTTCGATAATAATCTTTTTGAAAGATGGTGCCTCTGGTGTATGTGTTGCCTTCCGGTGCCTTGAATTTCAATTTTTCACAATTTAAGCCCACGTACCCGGTGACGGTGACTGCTGCTGAATAGGCGCTTGTTGTTGGCGCAGCCCAAGGGACTAGTCCTTGAAATCCTTAAATCCGAACCGAATGCAGTTGGTGGCGTTTGTCGTAAAATATTCAAACTTGACGGCGGCGGGTTGTGGCGTTTAGTTTTCTACCGGGAACTTTGCCTAGTGCAATTGGATTGGAGCGCCCCGAGACTGTTTGTTCACACGCTTTACGGCCCCCTCTGACAATGTACCATTTCGCTTTGATTGTGTCATAAAAATAAATTTACTTTCATCCCCGACAAGCCGTACCCGAAATGGGATGCGATGGAAAAAGAACAGCACCGAGGCCGGTGTGTCCCAAGTCTGCCCCATCGCCAAAAAGTCGTAGTCGGCTTTTCGCAGATTGTGTTGGACAGGCGGGCTGGGAACCTTGGCGGGCTGCGACTGCACGGAAATGAATCTTGATAATGTCCAACCACAGCAATTTACGATCCGGTGGAGCAGCATGGCGGGCGCCATGTGGGAGGTGTTTTTATCGTCCCTTAGTTTACTTAGTTTCTCCAGCGCACGGTTTTTTGCATGGCCCTCCCGAGGGTGGAAAGTCCCGGCTTCAGCATGTCCGAATGATTCCGCGAAGCAAAAACAAAGTTTGAAGAAAATGCACCGAGAGAGGCGGTCATTTATGTAGCCTTAAATTGGCGCTACACTCACGTGGGACCCATTACACTTTGAAGCCCGGCGAATGGCGGACATGTTTAAGCCAAACCCCCCCAAAAATCTGTGAGTGGCGCTGCACATTCTGCTGCGTTTTGTCCCTGCTTTGTCCCTGCGCTAACCATGCCCCAAAACTATTACTATTTGACCGCAGAGACAGAAAAAGGGCCGCAAACGCAAACGGAAAAGTTGCGCTCGTTTATTTTGGAATTTTTGCATATTGATCTTTTCCGTGAGCCGCGCGCGGGTTCGAGTTTCTTCTGTCAGACCCGGACCACCGGCACCGGACTCTGAGGACGTGAGTTTCGCTGCGGATTTGGAAAATTACACGTCTCATTAATTTTTCGCTGCGCCACATCGTTCCGGGGGCGGAAAATCGGGGAGTTTTTCCTCGTCTGCGACGACGACGACGACCCGAGGTCCGTTTCGACCGCGTACGAGTTCGTGTATGGTTCGCCGTTCGCCCGACAACGGGACTGGTTCTCGTGGTTAAGGAACGCTCGCAGAACGTACCAGGGAGCTAAATCGGAAAAACGTGACCGCATGAGTGGCACTACGCGGGGAATGCATTCGGGGCGGGGCCCGTCGCCCGCAATGCATCAAATTTTCAACCAAATTGCACAAATCGATTGCACATCGTAAGGAGGTTGTTGTGCAGCTAATGCCGAATTATGTTCAGTCGGTTGTACTTCGTCATGATTGCGTACTTTTTATGCCAACAATTTATCAGACAATATTCCTCAATATACTCTGTACTGTAACGGCCATAAATGTCCTGGGCCTGGGCGTAGTGGCCAAATTTCGATCATTTTTCATGTCCCCAGGGCGACAAGAGCCCAATGTGTCCGGGGGCCTTGTTCATTAATTAATAATTAATATCATTGTTACATATTGCAATTTCTCGTTCGCCGGCCTCAAGCCGCGATGGTCGCCGTTGGGCAGAGTGTGCTCGAGAGGCCGGTTGTCCCGAGCCCATAATAGAAATAATAAATTATGCTCCAGGTGCCTGGCCTAGAGTGTGGAGAGCGTCAACGTGTTTGCACTTTCGCCTATGGCACTGTGCGCGTTGTTCACTTGCTTGCCCTGCGGCCATTCTAGATTTATTAAGATAAGCTTGAATGTTTCCCTCGACGCTTCCTGGCACATTGCGCTCTTTTTCTTCGATTTTCTGATGATTACATCGAGCGCAAGAGGGCCGGTTTTAATGCAGCGCTCGTGCGGCAGAGAAAAACAATTTCTCATAATTAGTGGCCACTTAATTGGCTAAATGCTTATCGCACGTTGCTGGCTCTGGGGCTGTCTGGCTGCTATTTGCATGTGAGAACTGCTCACTCTATCGAATTATTAATAGAAACATACATTTTGTCTCGGCCGTCGCATCAGCTTGGCTGCCACCCCGAAGGGCCCAAAGGTTGAGCCCGTCGTAATACGGGCAAATATCATTCAACACAACTCCGCCCGTGACAGGTGACAGTAAAAAATCGAAAGAGCTGCGCGTTGCCGACGCACCGCACCGCATGCTCCATTAAGCCGATCTACATGCTTCGAAGTCCACCCAGATTAGCGGCTGTCGGTCCTGGGCCGAGCATAATGTGATGGGCGCTTTAATGACACGCGAACATCGCGAACATCGGATGCAGATAGATTGGTTCGTGAAGTGAATGAAACCTGCGCCGGATAGACTTCTCTGGCGGCGATCCGTGAATGAGCGTTTTAAAGATATTTAAAACTCTGATTCTCCTTTTGCCCTTTCGCGCAGGTTGGTTGTGCTTTTAACAATTGTGACCCGTAACTGTGTGCCCCGCGTTGTAATTCGCTTTTGGCCACCGAACCGTGCTCAACTGTATTTTACGATTTCCCAACCGTCTCCGTTAATTTTCGCTGCTCAACCTTTTCGGTCGACCGCCTATAATTAGCAATCATAATTTCATTCAATATTCGCCCCAGACCCGGGGACGATATTTGGGTCTGTGTGCCCGGGGTGCCTGGGATCTGGGGTGGTTATGCTCCACTCCGGTACACTCATGTACGAGATCCGCCTGCATTTGTCTGCAGCGCAGCGAATCTTGCCCGGTTCTGCAGCAGCGTGTTTGCCAGCAGCGTGATGACGCTGACTCCTAATTAGTTAACTTTTAATTTGTAGATAAATTTTAGCTTCGTTAGTTTCGCCAACAGCGGGGGGAGCGGACGGAATTGACACACAAAGTAAGTTTTTCATTTGTCGTCGTCGAAAAGAGCAAAATGAAGCGAAAGCCAAGGGAACGGATAACGGAGAAAAATCCTGGTGTATAATAATGGCGGCGGGGGCCAGGGTTTTTTCCTTTCACTTTCGCCCGCCGAGGTGAGAAGTTAGCTCCGACGCAGGGAATCCAATTTCGATTTTCGGTTCGGACGGTGCCACGAAATTAACATTCGTTTGCAGTTTCTCCCTCCATTCCAGGGCCGTTTCGGGTTCCATTTTCCGAAGGCAGGGACGGCCGTTTTGCCGTTCCAAATCTGAAGCGGTCGGTCGCCAGAATCGTTAACAATCTTTGTTGGCCTTTGGTGTGGTCGGCTGCGTGCAGTTCCTTTTTGTGCCATCCGTACGGGGGGCCAATGCCGGAAAGCGACGCGAAAGGTTCCGCCCTATTCACGAACGAACCCGACATCAACTCGCAGGTTTATGTGGGCTCCGGTCTTTTAGTGACACACACCGACCAGACACACCGTTCCGTGAGGATTAATTAGTCGAGCTTATTTTTATTAAATTATCCTTTTATAAAACCAAGCTTACGACCGGGATCAGCAGACCGACGACGACGACCGGGTTTCCATTCCGCGTTTTGGCAGGTGCCAGCACCAGCAACAGCATCCGATGGGATCCGTGCGATAATGAATCGAAATGAAATGAGTCAGCGCAACGGGCGCAAGGGGGAAAACACGCCACAGGCCAATGGAAATCGTCCGCTGATGAGGGTAATGATTCCGAGAAAGCAAAGATTAAGTCAAACAAAGGACCAAAGATGAGAGAGTGGTGAGAGTGGTTTCGATTGGCCAAGAAAAGGCGGCTGAAATTGGTTGGAAAGCCTCGGGCTCTCCGGTTGCACGAGGAATCTATTTAGGAACAGCTCGTTTCCATCCCGTTTCTTTCCTTAAGACGTTCATTGATTTGCAAAGCAAGTTTTGTGGCCAATAGTGCAGCATTTCGCTTACCTTTGACATTATTGATGTTCAACTTGCGACGATTGATGTTCGGAATTGCCGACATTAGTCAAAGGGGCCAGAAATTTGTGCAAAAATGACGGCTACTGCGATGTTTATTATGGGTGATAAACCGGAACCGGAGGAGGTCTAAGGCAACGTGACGGCTTCAAGACTTTTCGGGAAACGTAAATCAAACGAATGTGATTATTTATCCAAGCTGGCGGCGGCGTACCCGTTCGCTGCAGACCGCAAGAAGTACGCCTTTATCTGGCACATGATGAGTTGGAACGTATTAACGGTGCCGTTTATGATTAATTCCTGCCAGTAATCGACCACAAATGAAGACACCTTAACGTTTGAATTTATTATTTTATCCATAAGTAGACCGTTGTCGGATATCGACGCGTTACAGGCAGCGAGTAAAGTGGCCCAAAACCCCTAAAACGGCTACGTGACACAATGTTTCGAGCATAAATTCAGCATCTTACCACCGACCGAGTGTGGGATGCGTTTTTTTGCTGGGGCGATTCAAAATGGTAGCCAATGTTTATGGTGACGTTAGCCTATCAATAAGCATAATGTCGCCGGAACGCGACCAGCAAACGACGCGAACGAAGCGAACGATTTTGAGAAAATAACAAAATACTCGGTCCCGAGCGAGCGAAAAGCTAATCAATGTTCGACGCGAAATGGAAAATAGAACCCTTAAGTGAGCCACCGCACCACTTGGGCACGAGTGGCCACCACCCGCCACCCTGAAGGAACCGGAAGCGTCCCTGCATACTGATGAGGGGCAGGTCCGGGTATTTTTCTCGCTTTTATTGAAGACGCTCGCACCGGAGTATGTTGCCATGATACCCCCGGGGGGAGCTATTTATGTTACTCGAGAGAGAAATTGTTTTCCCACCGCACGCATCGCACAGTCCGGCGTGTTATGGCCGGCGTCGTCGTGCTACGGATGCCATTTCGAATGCAACCAGCACTCAATCACTTATGCACTTTTGCACCGCAGTAAACGCTAAGTGCACCGGTCGGACGGACGGCGCATAAAAGTAGGACCACACGAAGTGATGAATGGTTCGGTTGAACTATCACATTTTGATGGTTCGTCCGGACGACTCTAGCCCCGTGCGACGTGCACCAGATGTGCCCACTCGTGAAACGCCTTGCCAATCACTCACCGGGAACATAAAAGCTCGAGTTTCGATCGGATCGGAATAAACGAAAATATATCCTCCGCCAGCCAGAAACTCGCCGTGGCCGTGGCTCATAGGTGGATCGACAGCGGGAGCCATGGAGAGCGAGCCGGGCGCGACATTTGCTCGCTTTCCAACGAAAATAGATCATCGGTCGGGCTGTTTGCTAACCGTGCACCGCCGGTTAGCGGCTTATATCAAATTAAATTATAAATTCGTGGCATCAGCACTTCGACTTCGGCGGCGGCCGCCGTGAGAGAGCGGGACCGAGCGAGCCTTCCCGAGAACTGTGTATCCAGCGTCCCAAGCAAACACAGACTCGCGGGTCCACCGGTCGTCTTCGGGGCGCCAAAGAGATGAATGGAGGCAAACGATGAGACAGAAAGGCGGACGGAAAATAATGATGTTACTAGTCGCTCCTTCAGAGTCGCTGCCTCGAGTCCTTCGCACCCGAGAAACGGGATAAGTTTAGAGACCTAGGCTTACGCTTCTCTCTCTCTGTCTCTCTGTCTCACCGGTTGTGGCCGGAAGTGTTAATTGGAATGTACACAATTTGCTTGGGCCGCTCCGGAGCGCTTTTCCCAATATTCTTCACAAACGTAGAGAAGCAACTAGAGAAACGACTCCCCGATATGCCTGACGTGGCACCGGACGTTACCTGCGAACGAACGACGGGTTCAATCGCAAGTGGAGCAAATTATGCTCCGTTTAAACGAAGCTCCGTCGGAGGCGTGGAAATTGTCACACTGGCCCGGGGCATGGTCAGCAAGCGAAAACCAGTTGGACCCTTCGAGCCGACTCGAGGAGATGTCGGCACTTATCTTGCCGATCCAATTTTCACACCTTTGGCCACGAGCGGGGGGGCCGCTCGCTAAACGGTCAGTCACGTAGAGCGAGGCAAGAATTTCGAGCCCTGGCCACGGAAGTGAGTGCATCGCAATTTCTTACTCATTACTTATGGAACCCAAGCCCAAACTGCACGTGCAGTTTCCATTTGTCTTGCAACTCAAGAGCTGGTCCGGATCCAGAGTGGGTCTTTAAGGACCGCTACGAATGCTGAAAGGGAACAAATTTTGTGCCAAACCCACAGCACGTAAAAGACGATAATTTGATTCACGGAAACTCACAGCACACGGTGAATGCCTCATTCGAGTCTACAGTTTTCATTTCCAATTCAGGCGCGCCATTCGAACGGCGTATGTCCTGGGTCCTTAAACCACCGAAGAGTCTGCTTTCGGTTGGCCTTTCGTTATGATAGCCAACGAACCATTAGGGCTGTAGTTCTCGGCATCGATTTTCAATGCCCCCGGGGTACTTTGGCGCTTCGGCTCTCTCTCTCGGTTGACCGTGGTTCTCGGTGAATAAATGGCACCGTTCGAAATCCGTTCACGATTCACGTACCGTTTATTTGGCTCCCTAGAGGCCCTGGGCTAGTGGCCCGCCGCCGCCGCCGCCGTCAAACCTGGCGGCGGTTTCGACAATTTTTCTCGGTTGTTGATACGAGGCAATAACAATAAAATTGTACACACCGCTAAACCGCTCCCAAACACAATGAGCCCTACTCATTCCCTACCGAACGGAGCCCTACTCTACGGGGGAAAGGATCGATCTTCACGTTCTTCATGTGACCCTTTTTTTTCGGGGCGAATTCCAAAATCAGTTGGGCAATAAGATATGCACAGCAAACGTGGCTTCGCTCTCCGGAGCCGCCATTCAAAACAAGGCATGTCCCAAAACGGGCAAACTTTCGGCAGCTCGTCCGCGGGGACCAAGAACGATACGAAGCGAAACTTTGACGTCGATGACGACGGGATGGGAATATCAGGTTCTTGAGCGCTCTTGTTGACCGTTCGGGATTTTCCATTCCATGTCGGGTGCTTCCTTTCAATCAATGCATTTTCCGAGAGTATTCCGAGTTCAATCCGCGGCGGATATTCCACTTATTTGGAGATCCGATGATTGGTTGAATTTTACTTTCACCTTACTCGATTAGTGCCCCGTATTGCGCCGCTAGACATTAGTCCGACAGGATAAGACAGTGCAAGAAAGCAACCGTTTTCGTGCGCACCGTGGATAAGCCAGTAAGCTGCACTGATTGGACTCTTTTTATGGCCCCGATTGGAGCGACTATCGGCCGAAGCTGCCCACTGCTGCTATTAGGAGCCCCTTTCGTTTGGAGTCCCACAGGACGCGTGTAGAAGCAAAATTTATGACTCCTTGTTGGTGGTCCTGGAGAGCCCTCGTTGAGTTTCTTCGGCGCGGCGCGGTGTTTCTTGTTTTATGGCCATTATATTTCAATTAAATTCGTTCCAACGCGCAGCCCACGGGCGAGTGTTTTCTGGCCCAAAAAAGGGGCCACATTAACACGAACGTGTGTACGTATGCGTACGATAGGCGCCCCCGGATATCGAGAACGGGAAAGGGTGGCACCGTCGGGTCTCGGGTCACACACGCAACCACTTCCGGCAATCGCCTTTTGCCTTTTTTCGGCCAGTCGAATTTTGATTAATATTGATGGTCAGGTGATTTATTTATGTCAAACTCGCCCCGGATTTTATGACGGCCCAGGCGCGTATTAGGGTGGCTTTCGTCGGTCGGTCGGTCGATCAGTCGGCAGGGCGTGGGTCGAGGCCAGACCATCGACCAAGAAAATTAAAACTTTATAGGAAAAGGAATTTTCGGAAGGGCATTCGGGCATCCTTCGGGCTTTGCTCTGTTGCCTTTCCCTTCGCTAAATCAATTCCGTCTTGATTGCGTTAAGAAGGTTCCCCCTCGGCTCTGGCAGGGGAAGGTCAGTGGTTCGGCCCGGGGGGCCAGTCCGGAAGGGCTATCGATTCGCCGTTCGTCCCAAGGCCTCCCTTACGATTACAATAAATCAGGCGCTGGGGTTTCCGTTCCGTTGGAACCCGCGTTCCCGACCGTAACCTGGTGGTTTCTAACCATTTTATTCGCTTTACATTCACCGAACGTAACTTGAACCCAAACAAGTATTAATTCCTTGTTCTTTCTTTTTATATCATTCATTCAGGTAAGCAAAAGGGCGTCACCAGAGAGGGCTCTCCAGAAGTAGCTGGATCGCCAGATTAACGTATTAGGAACACGCATTATGAGGGGAATTGGAACCGAGTAAGTGCCCTGAACATTATTAGTGGCAGAATCTGGTCGTGCCGCGAGCTCACCGATGTCATGATTCAAGAATGTGTTGTTCAAATTCCTTAATCCTGCACACGTGCTTTGATTGTTCTCCCCCAATAGAAAACCGGTGACAGCAAGAAACAGACGGCGACACCGGCACCTCGCGTTTGGTGCTCATTTCTTGTGACATGATATTTATCGGGTGGGACGGCTAACGACGCTGCGTGTTTGTGCTTCTTCCCGTTTACGTTAAACTGACTTAAACGCGCGCATAACTTTTGTGTACCCGTAGTAACTCGAAGCGAAAGCATTAGACGGACGGAGGAGGAAAAAAATGTCCTACCTACGCCTCGACGGACACGGCGTGAAAGCATTGTTGGGAAAGTGGAAAGTTTGACGGCGGCATTAGACAACTTCGCCGCCGATTCTGCGCGTGATGCGCATAAATCTTGAACGGAAAAATCGCCGTCAAGCCCGTCCGGTAGAATTGACTGTGGGTTACAAATTAAGTGGTCCGTAAAAGAATTGCCGGCCTGCCGGTCTGGCTTCGGTCTTCTATTAGTCACCGGCGCTAACTTGTGTTTAAATTTAGAATGAAAACTTTTGTTTCTGTGCCATAAATTTCACCGGAAAGCCGGTGTCAACCAGCTCCAGAAGTGGATTTCCTGCGGCTTAAACAATTGCCCGTGTGTGTGCCCTTGGCCATGGCTATTAATTGATACGGGCCAGCTTCCAGACCGTCGGCCCTCGATTTACGTCAGCTGGAACCAGATACCCAACCTTTCGGGTTGATATTTCCAAATACTATAAGACCAACCCTTGGGATTGAAAGGGAATCTTTGCGGGATTACGGGCCCGCCTTTTGGGCGTAAAAGGGCTACAAATGTTTATCTTCACTTCATAAAAAAATCACCGTCCGTAAGCCACCGGGGAGCTCGACACACGTAGCGATAGCTCAGTAAACCCATCCCGGCCCGGCGTGGCCACAGAGATGCTCCCCGCAGGGCGATGCTGGGGTTGTTGAATATTTCATCGAATTTCGAAACGGTTGGTGCCGTGCCGTGATTGTTGAAAGTCTGGATTATTGAGGTGAGTAAAATATCAATGTTTCTAGGGGCCATATCGATGAGATAGCGAACCCGGGAGCGGCCGCCAGTGAAGTGTTTGGTAAATAATGAATAAACCCGTTAAAACTTGAACCTCACTTCGTTGGCCATCTGCGCGATCCGTTGGTTCCGGGATGAGCGTGTGCCGCATGCAAATGGGAGCGATTTTATGATTCTCGCATTGAAACAACATTTGAAGGATCTCAAATGATCCAGCCGCTGAGAGGCGTAGGAACGCGATGGGTGATGACACGCGAATCGTGCAAAGTTTCGTCGAAAAAAATCGAAACTATTCACAACTTCGAGTGCTCCGGGGCTGCTGAATGGGGGCACGGATCACGGACCGGGATATGTAGGTCACATGCAATCATTTCAAAGCACATTTCCAGCGCGCCGTGAAAACAGATCGAAAACCACCCGAAAGGCAGGCAGGGCAGGCAAGATGGTGCCAATTGTCTATACAGATCCATTAAATCTTTCATCTTTGTGATGGTCCGCTGAGCGCGAAACGAACGGTTGAAACGGCAAAATCCGTTTCCCGCAAAAGTCAAGACATCCGATTCGCACTTTTCAACCCACCCATCCGTTGTCGTTATCGCATCCGGGGCCTTCTGCCTCGTTCTTGAGTCGGCTCCAGAGTCGGCGACGTCGTTTTTCCGAGGGTTTGCGGAAACTATTGCAAAAATGCGAACAACCCTCGGAGCCTTCTCCGCCGGAAGCACCGGCGCTTCGTGTAACAACACACACACACACGCGCGTCCGTATCTCCCGGGCCGGAATGGGAAAATCTCTCCAATGGCATTTATCCGTTCGTTCAGCTTTCTTATCTGTGATCTGAATTATTGATTCCCCTGAAGCTCTATTGTAGGGCTGCTACCGGGTTGGCCCGCGTGATTGGAACGGCTTAGCTTCGCGTAGCGGGGCCGATTTCCGGTGACACGGAAAGCGGAGCGCCCAGCCCGGCAATTTCATCAAACTTTGAATGATTTTTTAACATATTCAACTTTTGGGAAGACAATAAAAAAACTAGTTCAAAAGTCAGGTACCTAAAGTACCTGCCGCCGGGCCCTTTGGGGCCCTGCAAAATGGCGCTTTCGCAAGCCACTCGTTAGAGCTCTGAGCCGTTAGAATGTGCCTCCTGGCTACACTTCCGTCGATATGCGCATTTTTATGTGACCCCATCTAGCGTGGAGCCTTTACGTGCATGTTAAAATATGCTTTCAATGTCCTCATACTGGCACCACCACGTTACTATATTCCGCTCCTTCTCCTCCGGGGTCGATGTTTTTCTTTCAAACTTGTTTCGTGTTTTGGGACGCTCGTTCCACTCGAGAATAATGATTCTTTATTGAATTGTAATAAGGGCGGCATTAGGAGAATTTATATTCGTTAGCGTTTGCCTCATTGCCCGCACAGAATGCGGCGGGTCCGTAAGGAGTCTGTCGGACCCGACAGCCCGGTCCGGGAGTGCCTTTCGAGATTCGGCAGAAGGAAAGTAATGGCCCCAACGGGGAGATGAAAATGCGGTGCGCTCTCGGAGCACATGATTTATTACCGTGATGGAATTGTATGCGCCACCAGTGTTTATGCTTCCAATGAGCGAACATTATGGAAACGGTTGACGGACGGAGCATTACATTTATGGTTGTGGCCAGAAACCCATATCGTAAGAAGCCGGCGCTTCAAACTATATTGATCCGAATGGGTTCGCCAGTTTTTTGGGGTTCTGTGATGCGTCAAAGCCCTAGCACGACTCAAGCGAATCGGCCCATAAAAGGAGTAAACTCCCTGCAAACATAGAAATTACCCGTTCAGCAATCTGCGACGAACATATTCTCAGCTCAGCACGTTGATGAGCACGTTCGGTAGTAGTTTGCAAAATGTGTTCCGTCCCGAAACCCCAACATTAATGATTGACATGCAAACACCGACCGACGGGTGGACCGCAATTATGGGCGCACTTTTTGTGTGGCTTCGGACCCGGCTTATGATGGCCGGGTCCAACATTCTGAATCTGTGGCCCGAAATCCGGCATCCTTCGGCCCTATGTTTACCGGCCTGCACCAACCTCACCAGTGAAGTTCAGTTCAGTAATATGTATTCAAATGAAGTAAGGTGCCACCTTTCTGGCAGCCGAACCGAGTTTGGGACTTAGTTTTTTGGGGGCACGTGGTTTTTCCGGCGTCCGAGGGGCACCGGTGCCTTTTTCACGAGCCCAAAACATACAGTTCTAAACCGATTTGATCATCACCATCACGGCTCTTATCATTTTTAGTAAGTAAAATTGATGCCAAACCATGTTGAAGCAATAGCATAATGTTGAAAAGTGACAGAGGGCATTAGAGCAATGATGTCGTGCTTTGGCCTGACACGAGAAAAAATGGTAGTTTACTGTGCCGTAAGCCTAACAAAACTGTTTGTAGGACCCTTCGGGGGTCCGTGTCTCTCTGTCACACGCTCCCTTTCCGCCGGCAGACGAGCTGACAAACATCGTCCGGCTTCTCATGGCTCACCCCACCATGCCGGCCGAACCATGAATAAATTCTATCTGTTTGACTCGAGAGCTGAATATTAAGTAGCAGCTTGCGGGTGGCGTCGGTGTGCTCCTTGCCGTCCACCGCCGCCCGGGACGCTTCAATCAGAGAAACCGCCAATGTCACCGCGTTCTGCGAGCCGCCACAACCCGCCGAGTCGCAATCTCTGGTCTATTTGAATAGCAATACGCGATGCGCAGCAGCCTGGCGGGCGGGCCGGTTGCCTTTATTTTATCCAATCTTGCCGGGTGCACCCCGCGATAGAGCCACCTACTGCACCGAGTGTCATGATTATGCTGATGCACAGAGTTGCATCGCGCTTGCCATTAGCCACACAATCATCTCAACTTCAGCCACTGCGGCCGCCGCCTCGTTGCCGTTTGTGGCGAAATCGCAAAAACATTAGTTTATGAAGTGTCGCGGGCGATATGGGAGGCGAAAAATTTATGCGACTTCGCACAGCCCGTAACGTTTACTACTTTTTCGTCACTGCCACTGACAGAAAGTCGTGCTTTGCATGGAAAGACGACGACGGCATTGAAAATTGTTTGTTTCCCTCACAGCCGACGCGGCACAATGGCGTTACAACGCCACGCTTTACAATGGAGCTGGAAAATAAATGGTGTTCTAGACCCGGCCTTCTCAGCATTCGGTAAACTTGAAAAAGCGGCAAGTCGTAGTAAATATTTATCACAACGTACGTCGCATTTCCATGTTGATGAATTCATTTTTATCGATTACGGCTCGGAAGGAAGATTCTCGCGTGTTCTCGCCAGGCAACAATTTCGATGACACTGGATCACTGGACGGGCGATGAGGCGGAGAATCCGATAAAACCGTCTCGAAGACCCCGCCTAGACAAGCCCCGAGACACTTTAGATCTCGCTCGGTCGGTCGGTTGAAACATTAAACGAATACGCGGTGCGTTCGTCTTCGAACGCACACTTTCGTCCCATTTTTGGTCTTAAAGGGCATCACAGCCTGCGCTGATGCGTTCTCGTAAATTGCGGGTAATTTGATCTTTTCCGTCATCTGATGAATCCCTGGGAACAGACATTTTTATGACCGTGTGTCAGCGTGTTGCTCCACCGACCACCGACCGACGGAGCATCGACCGCGTTCGGAGAAACCGGAGAAGCAGCACTCAGCATCTGACCTACGCGAAACCGCACGTTCCGACGTAAATTTCCCTTCCCATCCCGTGCGTGCGTGTGTGTGTACCGCAAGGATTGCTTCATTTCGAGAAAATTGCATAAAATTCACTCAAAAGGAAACCGACTCGCAATCGCCATCGTCGTCGGGACGAGATCCGAATGCTGATTAGGATTGCTTGGGCTTGGGATGGACACAAAATGTCAAACTTGTGCCGGGTTTCCGTTGCGTTCCGCGCTGCGAGGTTTTGCTGCGACACGCAGCATCGAACAGAGGTCAGAGATCCCTCGTATCCTTGCTCCTGAGCTAGTCGATAAACGAGATTCGATGGCCGAGAATCGGGGTGGATTGTCTAAACGGCACCACAGCTACTTGTAGATCCCGACGTTCGGCACAGACGTCATCGTCTTGGGTTGGCTCGGTTTTTGTGCTACATTTTCGTCGTCATTCGCAGTGGCGACTCGGGACGTGTGTCCTCATGCGTTGGGAGTGTAATGGGCATTACGGTTACGGTTGTTAGAGATCGGATCGGTTGACTCGGACCGGATGAGTGCGTTCAACTTGAGCAAAACACATAAATGCAATATTGCACACGCTCGGGAAGGTGGGTATTACTGGAACACTCGCCCGATCCCGGGGCTTCCCGCAACGGAATCCTTTAAATTGGGTGGATCTTCCGAACGTTCGATTCCATAAACAGTCCATTGAATCCGTTCGCTGGCTGGTGATTTATCTACCGCGAATATCGGAGCGAAGCGCTCGTAAAGTTTATAGCTCGTTGCCAGGATGCACTTTTGAAGTTGCAGTCTGCAGGAGACACCGGAGCTATGAAAGGCCAACGTTGAGCGGACGAAAGATGCCGGACTGCTTTCGTGAGGCTATTGTTGGGTGGGTTGAAAGTTTCGCACAAAGCAACGGAAACTTCGTCGTCGTAAAGCAATTAACAATCTTGAAGCAAAATAAAGTTATAATATTATTTTCAATAAACGGGTTTGCGTCACCTTGGGTCGCACCTTCGGGGGCAAAATTCTTGTCACGATTCCTCACCGGGGAACCAGGATGAAATTTCATGGGCAACCTTCGGCCATAGTACCTGCTTCGTGCAAAGTGTGTTTGTACTTTTCTCCAGGCCTTCAACCGGCACACCGAGACCAGCGCACCACCGGCGCACCAAGTGGTCCACAGCCCCATGGACGAGATTTATGCGGAATTAAAACTCTGCAGTGGTAATAAGCACGTTTCAATTACACTCCCACATGGCCGCCCGGGGGCGAGAATGAGAAAGAGAGAGACACTCGGTGTCGGTGTCTAATCAGAGTTAAACTGTCCACTTCCGGATGCTTTCCGGGTTTCCAGGCTAAAGGGGGGTCGTAAAATCGATCGGATCGCTGCGCATAGGGCTGCGCGTACTTTCTGCCGCAGACCTACGCAAGACACGCTAATTAATTTTCATTCTGAACTCAAAACTGGCCCTCGTTCCTTTCTCGAAGTCGGCAGGGCGCAGTCTATCGATGGCCAATTATCATCTCGACTGCAACCCGGCCCGGACCCGGAGAACCGGCCCGTGCTCGGTATATAATCAGAACACACGGGAACGGCATGCGTTACATGCGACCAGTTGGCCTCCCCGTATGCCTGTGTGAGGGTTCTGATGGGAAAACTGGCAAGCGAAAAACAATTTTCCGATCGATGGATAATTACCTGTTAGGTTAGGCTAATGATCAGTTCCTGTCGGGTGCATGCTCCACATATGTTCCGGCGCACGAACCGGCGTCGGTAGGGTGGAATGATTTTGTGTTTTTCCGTCCGCTACGTCCGCTCATGGCCTAACCCCGTATGGAGTCGGTCGGTCGGTCGGTCGGTGGAGAAAAAGTTTAATTGAGTTTCAGCAGGTTCCAGGGAGCGCGTTGTCTTCACCTTGATGATGTCAGTAATTTCTTTCCGTTCGACCCGCGCGCCAAGTATGTTGTTTACTTTATCGATATCGGAAAAACTCTGGTCAGTTACACAGCTCCTGGTTCTCTGTGGTGTTTCTGGTTCGGCGGCGGTAAAAACGGTTGATTAATTTGATAATTCAAAGGGAAGCTAATCGGGCCAAAACAAACCAATATGTTCGGAGTTCGGAGGAGGGTTAGAGAATTAGTTTGGTAACAAAAGGTCCGGAAAGCGATGCTATCAGTTGATGGGAAACGGCTCTCGACTCGACTGCCTTAAACTAGTTTGCGAAGTAATGGCTTATTTCGCTTCCTGGGGGCAGAAGAAAAGAACACAGCACTCAAGCGCACTCCAGACACTCGCTGCTGAAGGGAAAATAAATAAATGTCGCTCGCAAGTGGTGCTTGATGAATACGTTCAAGGGGCGTCAAAGGTTCGGAGGGCCCTCGTCGTACAATTTCATAATTCCATTCTGACGCCTCGCCTCTCCCTGGGGCGCTGCGTCACAGAATGATGGAAAACTTTGGCCGCCCTCTTCCCCCGCGTAGTTGCCGACACTTTAAGCCCTCCGGCGGGCAAGACCCGCGGTAGTCTTGGCATTTGTTTCCTGCCTTTCTTGCTCGAAAACGACCCAAAAGAACGCCTAATCATGGTCAGAGGGCTACGCTTATCTTGAAGCCCCCCCCACCGTCTTATCATTCGCTCGCCGAGCGACTAATAAGGGCGGCTTGCAGCGTGCGGCACTCCATAAAACACTCATCACGTCATACTTCATACAACAAAATTGGTTGGCCCCGAAACGAACGGAAGCGTAGCCAAAAAAATAAAACTCCGGCAGCTCGAGCTCCCCGATCGGTTTCCTGTTGTCGTGCGGTCGATTCACCTTAAAGAGGCCGCTCGGTCGCGCGAAGGACTTCCAGCTCGAGAAGCATAAACAGAAGAACAACAGAAAATGCGGACGCGGAATTCTAAGCACAGCTATGAGCCTGGCTGGCTTCGAAACTTTCCAAATCTGGCCGCCCCGCGCTGACTGATGGTAGTAATAGTCGTTTCGGGGGGCGGCAGTAGTCGGCCCCGCAGAAAGCGACCAGGCGCCTCCATTAGGATGGGGATACGTACGCTCGCTCGCAATTATATGCCGAAACCGAAGACATCGGTGCGGAAAGCAGATGCCGGAGCTTCACAGCAACAGGATCCTCGATACACCGAGCGGGCTGCCTCAAGGAGCGTTTTCACCAGAGTGGGTCCTTTCTTTCCGATGCTCGGGGACGCTTTCACAAAAGTTGCCCCCCTCCCCGCGGCGGCCCTTTCAGCCGAGTTCCGAGTGGTTTTGTTCGCGTGATGTGGGCGCGACAGAGGACACCGACAGAGGATGCCGAGCAGTGAAGAAAGTGCTTGCTGGCAGCAGCTGCGGCATGCTTTATGCCCCCGGCAGCAGCAGCGGCACCAGATGTGAATTCCTTACAGCCTTACGCGGCCTTTTCGCCGAATAACCTCGCAGTCAGCCATTTTCTTCCGGGGGGCCGCCAATGGGGTATCTTCTCGGAAAAGGGCGTACACAAAATTTTCATTTTCGCACGGTTTTCAGGAGACAATTTCTCAAAGCCGTGGGTCCCAAATTACGATGGGTCCCAGTAGAATATGCTTGGCGGCCTCCGGCTTTGATGTCCTCCCGGTGCTGGCTCATGCGTCACAGTTGCGGCCCGTTTCGTTGCGGGTTCGCAGTGCGGGTGTTATTTATCACGGCTACAGGCTGCGCTGCGACGGAACGGTTCAATGATGATGGTCACAAAATTACACTCGGTCACCGGTCTCGGCTGGGCGCTCCGGGATTGGAGAATTGTCTTCAAATAGTTAGCCGAGTTAATGGACCAGAAGGTTTCTTCGGAACGCGGCACACATTCGTTTCAGTTGTAGGATTTAAGGGGATAAGGCTTTCGGTATGATTATTTCGGCCGTCAGAAGCATAAGTTGGATAAATGAGAATTTAAATTACTTTAATTATTTATAGCAATAATCACACAACATACGAGCGGTACGGAGCAAAGCTATAAACTGGTTGCTGCATGGCGAGAGTAGATAAAAAAGTAATGTCAACCTAAACCTGGCCGGCGAGTTAATTACCATACTCCGGCGAGACTCAACGGAACATTGCCGGCACCGGGAGCACTGCACTTGAGAACATGAAAAGGCGGTCGAGAATAAAGCGCGCCGTGTTGCTGTTGAATTATGTGTCAAGTATCGAGAAGGAGGCCACCAACCAACCCGGGGGATCGTGCACTTGAGCAGGGATCCCCTAATTAGACGCTGACCAAGGTTGCGACAGTCGGCGGTAGTGATCCCTCGTGACATTGAAATGGGTAGCGTACTCTTCGGTCTCATATGTGGCGTCGTCGTCAAGGAAGCGATGGTTTTATGTCACACACTCACCTGCTCGCCTGCCTCGATTGCGCGGTTCATAAAATCGCTCTCAAACACAGTGAGGTATAAACACTGAGTACGAGTTATTGTACCGGAAGCGAATAAACTTCCGGCAAATTCGTCGTTCACAAGAAAGCGCTTCTCTCGCATGCTGTAAGCGCCTCGGGGCGGGTGCTACTTTATGTCATTACACCCGGCGCAACCGGCGGAGCGTATGTTTCGCGATTATGCAAAGTTATCGGGCCACGTAACGTCGGTCCTTTCTGGTCGCGATTCCACGCGATGTTTTTCGCCGCGCTCGGTAGCTTCACTTTTTTCCACTTCTACAGCTCAATTGCCCAAAACAATATGTGCGTGTCGTGCCAGCAACGTGTTCGCGCCACAGGAGTCAGATGATGAGGTTAATTTTATTGTCATTAATTTAATTTAATTCCACCATCACTCAGCGGTCCCCGTGCCCGTGCTGCACCTTTGGTGCGTGTCGAGGAGACACTTTTCATTACCGAACCGGTCCACCGGAAGCGGGAAGATTAATGGTTGCATGTGAACCGGCGACCACGGATCCATGTTGGATATTGGTTAGTGCAATCATGTAAAGCACTCATGCTCGGCCAGCAGTGAAACAATTCAATTCGCGGGTGCAGCAGCGACCGGGGGAAACGCATTTTACAGCGCGTTTCATCTTACATGGCGTTTAACATGATTGCCCAGCGGTGCCAATATTGGACCAGTGCAATTGTTGAAACTTTAACCCATTTATCAAACCGACACCCGGGCCAATGGTTCGTTTTCCACAGAGAAGCTATCGAAAGGATGCAATTTCACGTTTCGCGATTCCCACAAACATTACTCCAGCGCCGGCATTTGAGAGTTAAGAAATGCTTAACCTTCCCGGAAATCATCCATTAGCCGTATTTTAAGCCCCGGTTGGCCGAGTGACTGACTGGCCAGTAAGCGCGCGAAGGCCACTTTCTGGTAACCCTGTCAATTAAAATGAACCAACAACGTGTCACGAAACACGATCCGAAAGTCCTTCGGCTGCCGGACTCCGCCGGTCGCCGCCGGTACCGTCTGCGCTGATAGAGACGAGAGCGTCGGAAAATGCGACGGTTTTCCCAACCCAAGCGGGGCGGGAGAGTTTTCGGTTGCCAGCCGTCACGGATGGATGGTTCTCTTCAGCTGAGACCCAACTAAAAATAACTCTCTCGAAACGGTTGATGACATTTTCGAGTCGATAGAAAATTTAAAACACTCCTCAGAAGAGGGCGCTTCGCGCAGCGGAAGCCAGCCACAACACGTCTCAGCTGTCTCCCCTGTTCGGGTGCGCCTTTGAACTGACTCATTGAACTCCTGTGGGTCCTGGGACGGGATATTTTTTCGGCTCGGCCCGAATATTATTCGTTCCACACTGTGTCGCTGTCCAACTCACGGCACTGCCACGATGACAGGTCTGGCGTGGCGACATAAATTTCCTCCACACCACGGAATTCCACACGGCCACCCTCGGCCCACGCGGTTTCACCTTCGTCTTAACCTTCGCCCAACAATCGAGGCATTAGATGAGCGGTCATTTATCATCATTAATCACACCCTTCGTGTTGGAGAATTTTCTTCAACCCGCGGCCGAAGGGCCGGGAGTTGCGCTGCAAATTGTTATCGGGATAGCGATGCACCAACACCAGCTCAGGACGCAGGTCTCTGGAGCGGTTGTAAGGTCCTTTCCATGCTCGATGCGCCGATTCGCGTTCCTCACCTCCCACTTGCGTATGCTCGCGCGTGTTCAGGTTTTGCAGCGCAGGACCTTTCCGTCGCCAGCGTGGCAGTAATTGGCGATTAATGTCGCACAGCTGTCGTTTCCGATGAGGCTTGAAGAGGCTCGGGGTCTCTCGGTACACTCTCTGTCGAGCAGATGGTGTCCCCGGTGGTCGAAGTACGGTCGAAGCACTGCTAATGGTCCGTTACTGTGCCCGTGGTCGGTGACTGAGGTCGCAGTTCGAATGGCGATCCCTTCGTGCTGGCGGTCAGGGCGCTACTCATCAGCGTTGTCAACCTGAAGACATACATTTGTCACATACATTTTTAATCGAACACACGTTGACTTTGCGTGTGCAACCCTTCCACCGGTAAAGGCCACGCCAGTTCTGGCGTGTCTCGTAACTCCCTTTATCGAGAGGCCCTCGGCCGAGGTGTTGCCCCATTAAATTGGCCATTTGGGGACAATAGAAAATTTATACCATTCACGATAGCATCATTAGGCGACCCGCTGTCCCGGTGTCCTGCGGTCCGGCCGACGCCACACGCATGCGGGCCGCATCGTAGCGTATTTGTGGCCTCGGCGTGTGGGACGCGGTTTGGGGGAATAGATAAACGAATGGCTCGGATTAAACTTTCATTAATGGCTTGACGCCAGTTCCGGGCCCCCGGTGGTCCCAACGGCCATTTATGGGATGGCTTTTTTATCGTTGTCAATCCTGGGGTGGGTGAGCGATTGATATGGACGCCGGGACGTTGTTTTGGTTTTATGCAAAGTTCGGATTAGGTTTTTGTGACAAAATTACGATCCCTGGTTGCCCTTGTGTGGCCCATTCTAACCGAGAGTAAAATCAAACGCACTTTTCAAATGTTACGAGCGGCCTTCTTTCGGCTGATTAATGATGATCAATCGGTGCTGAGTGATCGCTTTTCACAAAACGGAAAACGGGGTTGGTCTTCCTTTGCAACAATTTCTCTCCTCAAACATTGGAACATAAATATTGCCCACAAACTTCCCGCTCGCCATGGATAATTCGTCAAACGACCCGATGCCGCTGCTGCCGAAGAGTTAGGGCTGAGTAAAGTTTTTCTCTCGAATCTATTTTCGGCCGACGGTGACATTTTGTTTGCCACTAGAATTGGTGCAATGGGCGCCGAAATAGAACAAACCCGCCGAGCGCCGAGTGTGGAAATTGGTTCCGAGGATCAATTGTGATGGGAAAACCGAGGGCCGGGTTCCCGGCTTTGACGAAGGTTGGCAGCTAGCAAGATTGATCGGCCAGGCCGTTGCTACTTTTTCGACAAGTTTATTGGAAGAGAATGAGCCACTTCATTGTGATCGTTTCTTTTTTAAATCGAAGCTTCTCCTCTTTTTCGCAGGTAAGACATTGTGTTTTCAATGATGACGATGATAATGATATCAACATGATTGTTTGAGTGAGTAAACCTGCGGAAAATTGTTGAAAACTATTCAGAGAACACCAAAATCCAGTTATGATCCATCAGTATCCTTTCGAAAAACGATTAACGTTACACTATTTCAAAGTGCTTTTGAAAAAAACCATCTTTTCAATTGTAATCCTCAAACAGTCCTTCGTGATGGATTCTGTTGGCAAAAAGTGCCCGAAGCTGATCAAACATGGGCCAACCATCGAATCATTGTTCGCGAACACACGCGAACCGTTCGTGGATCCGACCGACGGATGCTCCTTTTTATCGGTACCGGAAATGATTTCATGGACGCCAAGCACCTATCAGCGATTGGATCGAACAGATTTGATTTCCCGCTGTTGGTGTTCTCGTGTGTGGACCGTGGCCTTGGTCCTGGTATTGCATTGACGATTTCGCTGGAATTGATAGGCAAAACTCATCAAATTTTGAAAATTTTACCAATGAAAGTATCTAAGTATGTTCGTAGCTTACTCGGATCCAGCTATCCAGGTTAAGCTTTGCGAAAGGATAACTTTGCGCTGGAATGGCGGATGAGAGTTTTGGCCACCTCGGATCATCTCGGAATGTTGCCTGAGGCTATCAGAAGCCGAAAAATCGACAAAGCCGTATGCTGTGGGTTATAAATAGTTCACTGAACACACCAGCTAGCTAGTTAATGAATTTGGAAACTATCCTGTGGGTTTCAAAAACTGCAACCTGGTGACAAACTTGCCGGAGAACTGTGGCGGCCCAAGACGTTGATTATCGGTGCTACGTACGGTGCTGCAGTCGGCAGACCGTGGCACGTCACCGTCCATCAGATCCGAGACCAGCCAGCTAATGGCTGGTTCGACTGACTGGCTTGACGCACCGCGAGATGCATTAGCGAAGGCCACAAATCGCTTAACGATTCGCGATTCGGTGCGCGGTTTCGGCGGTCCTCGATCCTCGATAGGGGAAAGAGCAGGTATTTATAGACAACCTGAAGCCGCGGGACGCGCGCACTGAGCCCGCTGTGAACCATCATCAGCTGCGTTTTGTAGTGAAATACGGACACACTTTGTGCGGAATTTGTTGGCAGCGTTTCCATCGATCGCTGCGCGCAGGGCCTCTGAAGACGCTCGCAAATCGAATCGAGCCGCACGGTTTAATTGTATGATTTAGCAACATTGGCATAGTTCGAGACCCAAGAGCGGAATTCCGACGCACCCCGTCAGAGCGGAAGCTACTACTTCCAGACTATTTCTGTACGCGACCCCGAGAAACCCGAGCGATTCGTATTAGAATCAATCTGAAAAGTCCCCCGTTTTGGGTATCAAAACGTCAACCCAAACCGGCAAATTAACTTCCAATTTTGGTCAGTCCAGTGGCAGACCGTTAGACCGTTCCATCATCGTTCGGTTTGCCCGCAATGCGTGTCCGGTGCAGTACCTGGACCGGACCCGGAGCGTTTGCATAGTCTGCGGTTCTTCTGGTCGTTGGCGGCGGTCGGTTTAGATTGGACCGTTTTGCGACACTCGACACTGCGACCGACCACCGGACCGCCGTTACTAGGGCCGATAAGATTAGATTAGGCTGCGTAGTTTAGGAACGGTCCGCGGTCCCGAAAATACCTCGTGGAACCTCGTGGCATACGTGCCAACCTTCGGTGCGTCATGTGAGCAGAAAAGGTGCGCCCTGTGGGGGGATTTTAAAGGTAGGCTAAAGTCCGCAGCAGCATGGCATGGAGATGGCCAAAAACCATGGCCAAAAAATGGAAACTCCCTCCCGCCCTCCGGTGGCATGTGTTTTATGTCGCCGCTAAGGCAATTATTAAGATTTTCCACTCGCAGACTTCGCAGACCGGTGGCGCGTCTGCCAAAACGCCAAACGCGATGATAGTTTTGAGTCAGCTGCAGTATTTTTATCTAGTCGTTCCCCGTTCCCTGGTGCGGCCTCTCCCCGCGGCGCGCTTCGGGCGTCTATTTGGCGCTCTGTCTTTCATGTTTGATTTGTTTATTTCTCGAAGATGTCATGTGACGCGAACGTTTAGATGGATAAATATTTGAACCCGTGACTAGCGACGGCAGCGGCGACCACACCACGTGTTTACGGTGCCATGACTCGCGGCTGTGCTCGCTTCATTACTCGGGCCACTATGGTTGGACTGAAGGTTGCGGATGGAATCTGTTTTGGATAAAGTGAGTAAGCGCCACTGATCCAATTAAAATATTTAAACTCTTTCAATTTTCATCGCAAAAGTTTGCATCTAGATTAGCCAGCACTTTCCCGGCGGCGTTGTTTCGAAACAAAACAAAAACATTGGATTAGAAAATTTCATCTTCACCGTCGGACGGGCCAAGAAAAATGGGCAACATTAATCTCCGCGCGTCGAAAGTTGGTTCAGCGTGTCTTGGTCGGCGGCGTGTCAGGGTGGTAATAATTTTCCGCCGTCCCGACCGACCGGTTTCCCAGGTGCCATGAGTCATCAGTAAAACGGCTACCGGAAAAGAGCTTCCAGTAACATCTGGCCCCCGGGACGACGGGCCCGGGAGTGACGCACATTTACTTCGGAGCGAGAGCGAGTTCCAAAGTTCCGGGCGGAGCGGTCCTGTTTTTTGCGGCCCCCTACGATCAGTTGACGCAGTGACGTAGACGTTTTACGCTAGGACCTCGCGCCTTACGCCGTTCTAGCCCGTGCTTCGATAGCGACAGAACAGACCAAATCGGCCCATGACGTCATTGGGTGGGCTTTCGGCCCCCCCGAGCCCGAGCCCCGCTCGCGTTGCATTATTAAAGTCAGGCAGTTCTCTGGCCTGTAAACGTAATGTGGTTGATTATGGTTATGTTTGTGAAACTCCTAGCGTGCGTGCCTGTGTGTGTGTGTGTGTCGAGACACGAGTCGAGAGCAATTTGGTCCCTAAATGTTCTTTACATTTGACCCGCTCACGACGGACCACCCCCTTGATGGGGGGGGGGGGGGGTCTCACTGGCCACAGGGGCACCGTTTTCCTTGACCTTAGTGTCTCGTGTTCTGACACTTCTTTTATTTCCGTAGGCTTTCGGTTCGCCACAGTCAGAACATTGTAAAACGGGCGATGTATATAGAAAAAGAGATAGAAAATAGAAAGAAAGAGAGAGAGAGTGAGAGAAAAGCAGCAAAAACATCGATTGAGGGAAAAGCTTTGCCATTCGGCGCCCCGCAATGTCCTCTTCAGCAATGTAAGCTTCGAATACAATGTCCTCAGTACATTGCGTTGCGATGGTGTGAGTGCCACCCGGAGTGTAGTGTCCTGGTCGCTTACTCCCACGCAAACAAAACCAGCATGGGCCTCAGGAGAATCTACTAGACTCTGGCACTGGTCCAAAACTCTCTCCACGGCCCTTAGAACCAGAAGTCCAACGGCGTGCTCGGCGTAGACTGTTGGTCGTCACGAACACAAACGCCTTGTGAGTGTCGGGACACTCACCAACACACGGAATGGAACTCATTTCCCAGGATGAGAACGAAATTCGCACTCTCTCGCAACGCATGCGTACTACGATCAGCGCTCGGTGGGGAAGGAAAATTCGGCGAAAAATTCGAGCAGTTTGAGTTCCGTTTGTTTTGACAGCACTTTGGGCTGTCATTTGACGCTTGGCCGTTTGCTTTTGGCGGCAAAACAATTATTCTTTTCAGACACAATTGCCTATTGGTCAGTATGGGGACATGGGAACGTTCAAACGACCGTTGCTGTTGGTTACTAAGTGTGGGTAGGCCTTGAAACGAATCTAATCTGGCCTATCATGTGACGCGCTGTTTGAGGTTCAAATTTCGCCAATTCTCACCCGATCCTAACCTTTGGGTGGCCATGCTTTTTAGAGAGGCCAATTGTTGCGGTCTGCTGCTGTGCAGGTAAAGTAAACAACTTCGAAAAGCTTCCTCTCTCTCATCAGCTCGCACGGTGATGTTAAGTCATTCGACCAACCTCACTTTGGTCGCCCCGTGACCTGGCAACGGGTTGCTGTCTGCAGTTGCTAGGCGCTAGGCGCGTTCGTTGGAGGCTCGACTCCAGTTGACGTCTTCGGCGCAGCATCCTGCCGGTCATCGTTTCGTCATCGAACGATAGACACGCAATAAGGTGAAGCACGGCCGCGGGATATGCTTCACCAGTGTCCAGTTGGACATCACGTGTATTGTATACTACGGAAGCATCGCCATTTCTGGTATGCTTGGTTTGAAGTTTTGTGAACTTCTTATCGCGCTGTGGCGATAATTTCGGGTGTCGGATGACGGTCGGCCTTGGATGGTACACTCTCCGGCCACTGGCTTCAGGGTTCGTGCTCCGGTCTGGAGGTTACGAGTACCGTTCAAGGGTGACGCAAATGTTCGACACGCATACATCAGTTCCATTCAGCGCATGATTTCGATTAGAAAAGACCATCAAAGTGGCAACAAGACGTAGCGCCGATTGATAAGCGCCCAAAAGTGACGGATGCGGTTCGTCGTGGCGCTATCGCAACCGACTAACCCCCCGATCCGCGTTCTCGAACGGAAAAATTCATCCGAGTCTCGAACGCGAATGTCGAACACGAACGACGCTATTATGGTTGTCGAATCGAGAAGCTCCGAGTGCTAAATGTGCTAAAATGTGCTAAAAAGCTTAAATGTGAAAGCTTTTCAAGCTCTTTGAGTACGAACTGTCATTTCTTGTGCATTTTTGTAAACATTGCACACACAGATACACATACACAGATAGCAGATCAGCTGTGCGTGCGATTCTTGCTATTATATTTTTGAAATTTTTAGATGTGTAAAAGGTTGTAACTCGAAATATTGTAAGCTGGCGGATCACCGAGATCACGAGTACAAGTTCGCGCACGAAATAGCGAACGAAATGCGCGACGGCTTGTGCGGTTAGTCCCGGGTCGCACAGCGAATTCGGCTGCTAGCTGGTCCCGTTCTCCAACGCGATGAAAGTGATCGGTGATCGGCAAGCAACGTTCGGATTCGGTGCGGCTCTGTCGCCGGCCATAATAACGAGACACTTGTTGGTTCAACGTTTACGCGTTTACAATAACGCGTTCTCGGTGTACATGATTATTTGTTCTTGTTGTACACCAATGTGTGAGCCACTGAGTTCCCTATCTATCTATCTATCTATCTATTGGTGGCGCGAACGCCCGATTCGGGCTATGGCCGCTTGTATCGAGACCCTCCAGACCCTACTGCCCTGCCTCTCCAGTCTGCTACACCGAGCAGGTCCTCGCTGGCCTTACGGACGCTGTCCTCCCATCGGGCTCTTGGCCTACCGACTGGTCTCCTGCCGTGTACCGTTCCCAATAACGTTTTCTTTGGTAGCCTTGTTTCGTTCATCCGTATAATGTGGCCCGCCCATTGCAATTTTTGTTTCTTTATCATGGTGGAGACCTCTGGGTCATCGAACACTGCATAGATTTCACTATTATGCCTGATCCTCCAGTGCTCTCCATCCTTCACTGGGCCTAGTATCCTTCTGAGGATCTTTCTCTCAAAGGCATTAATTTTGTTTTCTTGGGACTGGGTTAGGACCCTGAGTTCCCTATCCTATTTGCTGTAGAGCAGGCTCTTAGTTAGGCAGACCTACTTTGGACTAGCGACAGTGCCAGTAAAAGAACTGAAAATACTAAGATTCTTCGCAAAATATTGCGATGTAAATTTGACAAATTGAATTTTTCATCACCAAAATACAAACTATCTTTGAAAATATCAATATCTTTGCACGGCGCAGCATAAACAATACAAAATAATTGATAAAATGAAAGACATCCTAACGGAACGGCTCTTTCCGTTGCAAAAAGTTGTCGGAAGCCGGATTGTCGAATTCGAGTTTCCGTTCGAGAACCATAATACCGATTGTCGAACGGAAAAGTTCATTCAGTTGAAAGCTTTCAACAGAAAGCGTTCATCCAGTTGAAGATTTCCGTTCGAGAGCTCGAACGGGCGAGTGGATAACCAAATGAACACAGATGAATACAGATGACCGTTCGACGACTCGAATCGAGAACCATAATAGGGCTGTAAGTCGCGCAAATTCGTACCAGTAAATTCACTTGGAACGCACGGAGAACCTTGAGACTGGAATGCAATTGTTGCTTACAGGTGGTGGTTTTGGCCAGTTTCAGCATGACTCGTTCACCCCGGAATGGGATGAGATGGTAGATTGTGTTCGTTGTGGCCAACCGGGTTTCTGCACATGTCACGTATACACCATAAATAATGGCAAGGTGTGGCCAAAATATCATGTTATCACCGATACCGGGGAGTGCGTTTTGCAGCGAAACCGATAATTCCACCTTCGGAACGTCGAAAGAAGCTCAAATCGAACTGCAATTAAGTCCCTTGCGTTGTTACCTTGGGCCAAACATAGATAGATGGCTTGTGGCTTCGGAAATGGTAAATTGCCTTACATGGTTCGACACTCACCAAAGGGGCTCTGCTTCGCCAACGACAGATCAAAGTACAGCGAACAGAAGAGCAAGAAAAGATTTAAAAGAAATAGCAGCACATAAAGGAAAAAGTATTCCGCTGTTTTTCTATGAAGGGGTTTCCACCAATTTTTCCTCTGGGAAAACGGGTCATTGACTGTGGAAAAACAAACAACAAACGTTGGCCATGGCAAACTCGTACGAAGCACTTTCTTCGATGAAAGTTGAAGGCCACCGACAAAAGTTTGGTGTACGTTCGAAAGTGGGGATTGATCCATTTTCCGATGGTCGGATTTTCCTCCCATAACCTCAAAAGTATCGAGGGTTGGAACGAGGAATCACGTGGCACACCAGGTAGTCCTGCGAGCACTCATCGCCCACACGTCACGTGTCCTGCCAAGGACGAGGGATTGATGGATTCTGCCTCCGACTCCGTGAAATGTGAAACCGATTTTCAAACCGAATCTCTACACCCAGTGGGGTTGTGTCTCGGCTAACAGATAATGTGCGCTAGATGGCGCTAGTTACGCGCCTTGTTAATGAGGAAAAGAGATGGGAAATCGATCTGTCCGGTTCAGTGTGTGCGTGTTTCATCATGCGTGACGTCACAAATACTTTAACAGAAAAAAAACAAAAAACGTAAACTTTTACCCTTTACTGTGAAATGGTTAAGAGCCATCTATTGAGAAAAAATCGAACTAATCTCATTCAAGTCACTCGCAAATAATCCGCCAGATGACGCGCACCAACACTCCGGCACTCCGGTGATTGCGAACGAGAGAGACAGCGAAGAACGAGAGAGACAGCAGAACTTTCGTGGCGCACGTGTTCGGAAAACGTGACCGGGCAATGTGCCCTGGGGTGGGGTGGCCCAGCAGCGGCCCAGCAACCTCTACCACCTAAGCCAGGCAAGAACCGAGAGACACAACATTCGGCAGAGAGAGAGAAAGGGGGGCCGGATGCGTGCGATTTTCGTTGCCGGACGACACTTGAGAGCGTCACCACCACCGCCGTTCGATTGATTGCCGGCCGGGGACGGGTGGTCAGAGCGCGCGCCCGGGGGGGGTTGAGCGGAATTGGATGTAAACAAAACCATAGCCACCGCGGTGACCGGCAAACAGCAAACCGCAAAAATAAGCCGCTGTCCGGTGGTCGGCAGAACGAGAACGGTTCAGGTTTTGGATGCGGAGGACGAACACAGAGAGGGATGGCCCCGTTTATGTTGTGGCCACTGGCGGCGGCCCAAGATGTCCGGGCGCGGAACGTGCGGATTTGAAATTCAGAGCGAAGTCTGGAACAGTCTGCGTCTGCCTTCTAAGACCGCGCCGCGCGGATGCAACGGGATGCAACGGGATGCACCATGGCCCCCCGGGGTGGTGGTGCGACGGATGGCGCGCGCGCCCGCGATTAGATGGGGTGAGAAAAAGATTAAATTCATCAGACGCAAAGGCGAGACCCGGCGAGGCGAATCGGACCACACGTTGCACGCCATGGTGCATGTGTTGCGCTGCGACGGGACGACGGCATTTGCAATGCATCGGATGCACATTTTGATGGCCCCGCGTCGGCCGGCCGCAAACACGGCACACGCGGCATCCGAATCCGGACGAATCCGAATTATTAAAACACTTTTCCTTGTCTTGTCTCGTTTCAGGTAAGTCTCAACTTTGAGAAAGGAAGCTCCAAAGTTCCGAAACGAGTGCCAAAGTGTCCGTGTGTCCGTGTGCCCATGTGTGTGTGTGTGAGTACTAAAACTACGTAACACCAATTTAGTGCATTTTCCAGCGGAAGTCGCGCTCCAAAAGTCATTCGAAAGGCTTGTGGTAAGTGGTAAGGTTTGCTCCTGGAGCAACGGAGCAGGAGCTCGCGACTCAGCTTCTTAATTAAAACCAACGAAAACGTAACACGCATTAGTTGCCCGATATTTGCGCCTCACAATTGACACTCTACAAGTAAAGTTGCATACATGGCCTAATAGCTTCCCAAAATATCGTGGGACGCCCCGACTGACGCTTGTCTGCAATTGTCGCATTTTCTAATTGTGGTTCCAAACTTGTCTTTCGCCCGGGACTTTGGGGTGAAATTGATCCTTCCGAGCCCAAGCAACCAGTGCCTTCAACGCCCCCCACATTCCTTCGTCTCCCCTTTTGAAAAGGACATTGCGTTCGACAGGATTCGTGCGGCTGCGACTGTCAGGCCACGCTCGCTCGCTCGCTTGCTGATGAATTGGACTCCTCACCCACCGGGTCCCATTAACCTGGCATTCCCTGACATTTCGATGAAAACGGATTCAGGCACGTTGCAGCGAGCACCCCTGCCGCCCTCATTGTGAGACGCAGCGGCGGCGGCGGCGGTGGGCGGCGGGATAATCGGGTGGTAAAAAAATGAATATAAATTTGCCGGCAACAAATCGCACCGCGCCGCGCGGGTCGACGGGGAACCGCGGGTTGGGCGGGAAAAACATGGAGTGCCACGTGCGCCTCGCATATATATATAAATATATATTTATTTTGCGCTTGATAATACAGTCCCACACTCACACACAGACACAGGTCGTTCGGTCTCTTTCCGCCCTGCACTCCGGGAGCGCATCGCGGAGTGCCTTCCGCGTGACACGAACAGGGTGGCCAGGAGAGGGTGGCCGCATCCCCGTTGCCACTCTCCTCCCCCGGGGGGGGGTGAATTGCACCCCGATGGAGACGGATGGTGGCCTATAGCGCAGAAAGTCTAGCTGTGGCCGAGAGTGTCTAGAGTCACCGGAGTCGCGTCTGACTAACGTGACCCAGCGTCGTGTTCGCTCGCTCTCTGTCTCTGTCTCGCTCTGTCTGTCTGTCTGTCCGACGGCGGCGCACCGGTGAACCGACCGGGCGGCGGCAGTCGGACTTCGAAGCCATTCGAGACACACGGCGCGCTCGGTTCGCTCGAATTTGCATCTCGCTCCCGGTGGCGTGCGGTGGTGTGCGTTTCGGGTGGGTTCCGTCGTTCCCTACAGAGCTGCTACAGGTGCTAGAGGTGCCACTCCACCTCCCAGCCCCTTCCTAAAGCCCAAGTGGCCCAAAAGGAAGCCCAAGGAATATTCTGCTCCTGGTCCTTCTGGCGACGGCGTCGTTCGTGGCACGAGGCAGCGCAGCTCGTTATAATGTGAATGGAAGTATGCACAGAGAGAGGATATCCCCCCTCTTGGGTGGACTCACATGCGAACCAGCATGATCGCCTTTTGGTCCTGACGTCCTGACGCCGACCTACCAGCCGGAAACGTGTTCGTGAGGCCTTCCGCTCCCGCGTCACGTTGCAAGTGGCGTCTCGGAAGCCCGCGCGGCCGACCGATCGCTGCCAGTTCCGCTTTGGACGCGTTCGCAGACGGTTGCCCGTGTGGTTTGTGTCCTTTCTACCAGAGTCGGTGGTCGGAAAATTCCCGGCCGGCTAAAGTGTGCCCTAAAAGTGAATCTCGAGGTTTAAGGCTTTGGAAATAGTTGAACTGGAAGGTGGAAGCAAGAACCAATCAACAAGTGTGTAAGTAATATCTGCATTGCTTCGGTGAATGAGGCGACAGAATCTACGCTTGGTGAGCCGTGAAGAAAACCGCGCGTGACAGTGACCGTAAGTGAGTGAGTTCCACTGAACAGTGATTTGGACATTCGCCAAGGATCTTGGAACCGTAAGATGAGCACCATTGACCGTTGTCTGTCGTGCGATTGGCACCACGCTATGCAATTGTGGTTCGACGAGCCCATACTGAGTCCTGTGAATCGCTAAGACCCCGAACTGAAAAGTGATCTAAGCTCTCAACTAACATTAAGAAAGCACAACCACAAGACTGTGTTAGAAAGTGTAAGGACCGTTTAAAAAACAGCATGGGAACTGAGACGGCGTGTGGCCAGGGTGGGTACTACGGGGAGCCGTCGACAGGATACTACCAGATGTCCTCGGATGAGAGCGCCCGCACCCGCAACGACTCGCTGACGGACGAAGAGCTGGCGCAGGCATCGGCCGTGTCGGCAGCTTCCGATTGTGACACGGACATGGAGCTGCGTCAGATAGCGCGCCATCAGCAGAACGTGGCGCATCACGAGCAGCAACGCTCGCCGAACAGGACACATCACCAGTCGCAACAGCAACATCTGCAACACCACGGCGAATCCACGGGCCGCTCCGGCAATCCGTGGGCTCACTCATCGCAGCAGCAGCAGCTGCAAAATCACATCACAAACCACGCAACAACCCAGAATACTCCTCAGAATGGGACCGGTGCGACTCCTTCCGGTCGCTCCGGTTCCCAGACCGGTGCCAACGGATGGTCCTTCCATCCGGGGTACCAGCGGCTCTACAATGAGAATTCATACAGCATCGCCATTGCGGCCGTCGCAGCAGCGGCTACGAATCAGAACGGCGCGCAACAGCATCCCGGACAACCCGGACAACATCAGCAACAACATCCGCAGCATGTAATGCCCGGACCTTCGCACGGACCTCCCCAACAACAACAGCAGCAACAGCAACAGCAACACCAGCTAGTACATCACAACATACAACAGCAGCAGCAACAACAGCAGCAGCAACAACAGCAGCAACAACAGCAGCAACAGGCACATCAACAGCAGCAGCAACAGCAACAGCAACATCCGGCGCAACACACTGCAGCGAATGGCCTAACGGCCCATCTCGGGAAGCGGTTTTACTACCAAGGTCAGTTCTTCCGTCCTCGGAGCAGCCAAAAACGGCTAAACCGTTACATTTTTTATTCAAAAATCACCAAACAACGATCGCGTTACGAACGGAGAGCGTAACGCTAGAAGCGTTACGGTTTAAGCCGGCGACACTAGCGCCAATCGGTACGGAGCGGCAAAACAGTAAACTATTAGCGCTTTTCGGTGACTTTTGTTTTGTTTTGCATATTTTAAGCAGAACTTTGTGCGAGAAAGGAAAAAGTTTTTCATTTAAATGTCCGGTTTTGGCCTTTAAACTGCATTTCGAACGATCATACTGCTTCTGCTGCTCTTTTAAACTCGATTAACTTCTTGGCAACTTTCTCAAACTCAAATGACGGGTGGCCGGATTTCTGCAGAACGCACAAGGAATGTGCAAAATGGGGCGGAAGTAGAAGCGACCGTGCATTACTTCGGAGTTAATGAACCGGTCACGCACCCAAAAATGCGGAGTCGCCCACGACGAACCGCCGGGCGGGCTTCGACCGGTTTCCAAGCCCGAAGTGCCCTTTTCGCTTTTCACCGACGGGCCCCGATCGATCACCCTCCCGAGGGAGTCCGGTCTTTTCGTGGTAGAGTGCTGCGGTTGATTTTATGTACGGCAAGGGACCTATTAATTGAATTAATATTTGAAGATGGAACTTTGATTAATTCCGTTAATCGTATCGGCTCCCCCGGGAAGCTTAAGGTGGTCCCTCCGGGAAGTGTAGTAAAAGTACTCGTGTGATTTTTACTCCAACATTTCCCAAGTCATTCCGATCGGTGCGTCTTCCGCAAACGGTATCGATTCCACTCGACGCAATCCCAAGGCGCACTGATAATATGACGTCGCCGCTGATAGCTGTTCATTACTGAAGTGCCTCATTGATAGAAGCGAGGGCCAAGGTGTCTGTCGCCATTCAAAGACCTTAAAATAAAAAAAAGCTTCTTATCGCCCTTACCTTCGCTCTGATTGCTGTTTATACGCAAACCGCACTGATGAATTTATTAAGTGTTTGGTGCGTTTTAAAAGTTTTTTCAAACTGAAACGGTTGCCATAAACGACGTTCGGTAAATGATCGTTTGTTTGAATCGTCAGTCCATTGTTTTGAAAGTTTTCCTTCCACAATTCATCGCTGATAGTGGGGGGGTCAGTAAACACAGGCCACCACTCTCGATGATTAGACCACAAAAAACCGTCTGCTCCAAGCCGACGGTGGCGGCGAGCGAGTGAGACCTGAGCATAAAGACGCTGCGCGGTAGCCGATATGAAAATTTATAAATATGCTAATCAACACTACCGTGTCAGGCCAGGCGCGTCTACCGATCCCGATTGGAGCGGCCGACAGATTGAACGGAAATGTGTGGCGAGTGCCGTCGGTGGGAGCAGCGCGGTCGGACGGAGCCACTTGGGGCAATTGTTTTCAACATGAAGATGAATTTATGGAAGAGACCGTTTCGCGTCTTGTCCCTTCGCTGTTTATTGCGAGTCGGGGGACGGAACAAAAAAGGAACTTAGGAACACAAAATCCAGGTCACATACAGGACATCTGCCCTTCATTTAACGGGTTTCCGCGATACCGAAGCCGATCAATCACCGGTGCCGGTGCCGAATCGTGTAATTAGCAGCACCACCATCGAGGAACAGCTGACGACGCATTATCGGATTTAAACCCACGACACCGTCCGCAAAGGATCGAACGCACGGTGCGCTGTGTCCAGTTGACATTTTCACTTCCGCCACCGGCACTATGTTGCGGGGCTCATTATTTCGCACCCCGACCACGGAATAGTCCCGGCACGGCTCGGGGTGAGGGTCTGGGGTGAGACTAATGCTCCCGGGACACCACTGGCCACGTGAGGCTGACCGTGGCCGGCTTTTAAGCCAATTGGCAAAAAGTCTTGGACTGAAAAAACAAAGAACCGATACCACCCCCCGGCAAGCGGCCCATACGGATCGTCAATGCCGATGATAATCCAATTAGGGCAAAATAATCAGCAAGCTCAGCAGGAAGGGACGTGCGTGGCCACCCGGCTGTTGGGCGCTGACGTACTGGGGTCGGATTTTCCCTTTGCCCGAGGCCATCCTTTTGCCCGTCGGAGTGTAATGGGCTGCAGATGAAACAACGTCACGATTGATGTTGCTGAATATTGTTGCCGCCAAATCTGTAATTTTAAAATTAATACCTCAAATAAAATGCCCGGAGCGGAGATGGTCTAACGAGTTGGAACATGTTCATTTTCGGAAAAAACGGACTAATCACTCGGAATCGAGCTCAGACGTCATAATTGTGATGTTTGTTTCACATAACACTCCTGCGCCGACGATCGCGCCCGATACGGGCTTGTGGACTAATCAGACGGCCCAAAACACGGTCCGTCGGCCCGCACGTGCGCAGCTGGCGCTCGTATAAATAATGCTCTAAATCACGTCTTTAAGACCCCCGTAGACGGCAAAGATGACGACGACGGCAAAGACGACGACGAAAACATAAAATCCACTTCCAGCAAGATCGCCAGACCAGACCAGCCAGACAGCCAGGCCGCCGATCGGCCAGTCTGGGCCTCCTGGGCCTGCGTCGGGGATCGGATCGCAGCAACTTTCGATTTCGTTTTGTAAAAGTGAAATTTTCGGCCACCTCCCTCCCGGCGGTCCGGTCGCGGCAACATTTTCGGTGGTTTTCTCTTTCGGTGGCCGCCGTCTCCATTCACGTGGCCCGTCCGAAGTCGCCGGGCTAGCAGGGGCAGGAAGGCGGCCCCCTGGAGGGAAGTGGTCGGAACCGAACCGCACCGCACCGCGAGATGTGGTTCCGGCGATTGCCACGCCGATGAAGAGGTTTTAATTGACTTATTACCTCCGTGGCTGCGGCTTTTGGGTTCGCTTTTCGTGCGTTCGTCTTAAAATCGTTACGCGGCGTCGAAGAAAAATCGACTCCTATCCTCCTCTATCTCCCTCTCTTTGTCTCACTCTTTCTCCCCTGGGGTTCGAGCCGATCGATGATGCTGTCATCATCATTCCGGGCGGGCGCTGGCGATTGGTGGTTTTCCAAAAAAGCCGATTTTCTGCCAAAAGAAATTTCGAATTACGAAAGGTGAACGTGGGTGGCTTTTTACCAGGGACGCCCCCCCGCCCCGGCCTCTCCTTCATTTTCCCAAAATGCCACCCTCCCGGCCGCTGGTCAACGGCGGTGATTGATGATGGACGGCGCATGAGCGATCGATCGGTCAGTCACCTCGCGAGGAAGCGTGGATTTCCTCTACACGAATCTTTGGTGATCTCGGCAAGGGGTGAAAAGGTGGCTGAACTCGTGGCCACGGACACGATTTTTCCATTTGCCAAGGGGTTGGCACTGTGAGCTTTTGGCGCCCACCGTTCGAAATAATCGACATCGTCGATGTGGTCTCAATCGCTAAAGCTTCACAAAACGGTTGTTCGCCATTAGGAAGGTTCTCAGCTCACGTTGACAGGGCACGCTGGCCACGTGTCCCAGACACGCGCCCGGCACTCTCCTGGCTGCGGTCGGATGCAGCCTCTCGCCGGGAAGGCACTACTGCGCCACCCTTCACTTTCATCCGGACGCTCCGGGTCCGAGATTTTTCGTCTTTCGGAGGGCCACATTGTTGTTTCGGATATCCCGTTACTTTGGCCACTCACACCGCGTGGGCTTCATCTGAAAGCTAAAAGCCCTTCCCGAAGCCCGTGATATTTATCGCGACTGTTCGGGGTCGTTAATTTTCCGGTCATCGGGAAAAACCGCTGGCCAACAGCTGGAAAATCTCTCGCCACGGATGATTGTACGATTTCCGTCCTTTGGATGGATTCGAGCACACATTAGCTCATCTCTGTGTCACTGTATCGACATCAATCAACCTTCGTTCGGCAGGGCCTAGTCCCAGATTGACGATTTGATCCGGCAGCACTTCAGACATTTACACACGCACAGCCCCATGACTTGGAAGAAGATCTAAGTGACTTCACTGGTGATGTGCGTTGTTTAGTTTGACAAGGCTTATCCCGATGGCCGGCCCCGGGAGAGGAAGAAAATCCCCCCAAAGGTCCGATAGTGAAGGCGACACAAAAGACCTGAACCTGTCGAGGAGATTGCGGGAAAAACTACTGTCCGCACACGAAAGGTAAGCCCCCGCGTGTCCCAGCGAAGGCGAGCGAAGAAGGCAGAAAGCAAGAAACGGTAATCGAACCACTGGGAAAAAGGCGGAAAACGCATAAAAAACATGCTCCGTTACGTAACCGGGGGGAAAAACCGTCGCTGTGGTTTCCACCATGGAGGGGATGCCGAGCGAAGCGGAACGGTGTGGGCCGCAGGGAGGAGGAAATGGTGAAAACATTTTTCCTTCCGCGCCCCACTGACTGAATGAAGGGGAAAACTGGAAAACATTAACCGACCGGGTCGGGCCGAGGCAAGGACGTGTGGGCTTTGCATTACTATGTTAAGGGTGGAGGGATTGCAGGAAGCCCAACCCGAGGGGCCGATGTTCCACTTTCCGTGCCACGGGGCGTGGGGTCGGGCTAATTCGTTTCATTCATCGACGCGGCCAGAAGGAATGATATTTCAATTTCAGAAGGGCTCAATTAAAATGATCCCGCCAGCTGAAGCTCAGTGCGAAAAACAAATGGAAAAGTTAATTAATTTTAAAAGAAACTTTCCTCAAATCCTAAAGATCGTTTGAGGAACGGAACGCGCGAAAAAACGGAAATGGAAAAGAATGTTCACGAAACGGACCGACAAAGAGATTACGTGAGAAAGCCAATACCCATTTGGGCGGCCGAAGCCAACACTAGGAGGAAACGAGTAGTGTATAGGAAGTGAACCGATCATGTTCCGTCCGTTCCGTCGAGCGAAAGCGAGAGAGAGAGAAAGATTGAAACGAATCCGTTCATTCCGGGCGCGGAACGGAACGGAACGGAACGCTAACCTTTAACGGCAACGGCTCTCCGGGCAGATGGAAAGATTGCCGCCAGACTGGTGCCGCGGTGGACGAGAGAAGTGGGCGCTCCAAAAGAAAGCGAATCTGAGAGCCACCCCAAAGTTCCACCCTGGCATCCAGGAGAGCCAACCCTGCTAGCTGATCGCTCCCGTGATCGATCATGGCGAGCGAGAAAAGCTTTCATCTCTCACGGCGAGAGAGTCGAGCCTTTCGCCATTTTCCCTAACACTTTCGGTTTCATCGATGATCGATGTTGGCCAATTCCGCGAAATGGCACCCCCATAAGTCGTGGCACTCCTTCTTGGGGCTTTTGAATGTCATTGGGCCGGACTGGGACGTGCCAAAGGTCACACTTTCATCGCCCAGCCAGCCCAGTGTTTATGCAACCGATTAGCGACTGTTTAGCGAATGTTTGTTTTGGGGTCGCGAAACTCGACGCTTTCTATTGCGTCCGAACCGCGTGTGTGTCACACACTTTTAAACGCCGAATTGCGAATGAGAATCGAATCGATGATGGCGGCTCCGTGTTTGATCCGTCGCTTTATTGCGCACCGAATGCAAATGCATTCCCTCCTGCGGTGCATCAGGCGTCTCGATGTCTTAACCCGATGCATTGCCATCGCCACCGCCTGCCGGTTGCCCTTGAGACTCCGCGTCGAGTGCTCCGATCCTAGAACTTGATCTTGAAACCGCGCCAGAACCGCACACGCACACACGCGCGCACCCGCGAGGAAGTGGAACACGATGCGGCGAAGATTCTACCAGCTGCACCCGAGGGGCCGGCCACGGAGTGCACTTAATTGCAGTTCGTGCCGCGCAGCGCGAATCGCGAATTGTGCAATGGGAGTTTCGCGCGCGGTTGTTGCGGTTTTCGCTGTCCATCCGTCCGCCGGTCCGTCCGTCCGTCAGTCAGTCAGTCAGTCAGTTAGTGTGTCGGGCACTCAACACCAACCAACTCGCGTCCCGCGCACTCGATAACAATCGCACACACGTCGCGGGTGCGCACGCGGCTCACAACGACCACGCTGCGGCCGCTCTGCGCTGGTGTGCGCCGAGTAGCGTCGAGGGAAGTCTTGCGCCTCTTTAAATCGGTTTGAATTTTGTAGGGTGATTCACGAAGGGTTTGGATTTTAGACTACCGATTAGTTGGCTTTAAACACGTTAAATTTCATTGTGGACTAGTATAAACTTAACTTACTAGTGTGTTCAATAAGTATTTTACCTCGATAACAGAGGGCGCTGCTACGAGCCCTTTTTTAATTTTTTTTATAAGCCATTTAGTATCGACATGTCACAGTATTTTTTACAATGGAAAAAATCAAGTATCGTGTAGTGATTTAGTTTTTATGTTGAACGTGTATAAGAACTCTTCATATTCAATTAGAAAATAAAAAGGGGAGTTTCTGAGTTTAAACGTGGTCGTAGTAGGCTTCAAAACGATCCATGCCAAAAACGTCAAAAAACAGACACAACACCTGAAGATGGCAGCAATCCATGAATTAAAGTTCGAATTGTTGGAGTATCGAATCTATTCACCAGATTTGGCCTCTAGTGACTTCCATCTATTTTCAAACAAAAGAAAGTCATGCGTGGAAAGCAATTTTCATCAAATGATGACGTCACAGCAACTGTGGAAGCGTTTTTTGAAGCCCTTCCAGTTTCTCACTCATAATAAAGTGAATTTCAAACCATAAAAATGTGTGTTTCTTATCGAGACAAACTACTTGTTGAACAGCCTAGTATTTCCAACGGTCTGGCATTAATTGACTCATTTTTCTTCGAAAATGAAGAAGGAACACCAGATGGATCACCCTATTTTAATTGTATTGATTAAATTCGTCCGAACATTGGACTCATCCCGAAATTCCCATCTTTACATCCCGCTGTTCACAGTCTCTAATCAAGTTCGACGATCGAAGCTCCTGCCACCGTAAAAAAGGGAACCGTTCTTGTCCTCAACGGGTTTCCGTGTACTTAACCTACCATCGACTTATCATTCCGCTATCGCGGGCCGCAATCACCGCACCGCGACTTCCGCCACCCAGCCACTGCCGCCCTTAACGAGACGGTGGGATGCTAATGAAGTCTTCGGTTCCGGTATTTCCAACCCCCCACCGGGGGTGTTCGGGTTCGTGTGTTCGTGAGGCTGTCCGCCAGATAAGGCGGCGTTCGTGATGAGCTGCTAGGGGTGGCTGGTGGGTGGCGACGTGAAACTCATGCCCTACACCCTACGCCACCTGCACCACACGCTGATTACCGCACGAACGCGCGATCTTCGCGCGATCGATCGCCAGCCCCTCGGGGTGTCAGTGTCGTAGTGCAGCATCCCCCAAGGGGAGGGGGATGGCGTATCGCCTTTCAATGGCCGTTTGCGATTGTGTCCGCCGCAAACCCGTCGACGTTCCGAGTGTGCCAAAATGGACCGGTGTGTGTCGGTGGCGCGAGCTGACTTTTCGCTTCTCATCTTCTCTAAATTGAACGCTCGCCAACCGGTTGCAGGGGCCAGCCCTTTGAGCCGACTCACCACCGGTTCCGTGCACCGCCCAGAACCGGCTCCCGAGGTACCCGAGGGTCGGCAAATGAACGAGTCAATAATGATCAATAAAACTGTAATTTCCTTCGCCGCAACTGACAACAAACCGAACAGTGCGATCGGGTGTTCGATTAGTGGCTTCGTGAGTTTCCAGTTCTAGCTTACCGGTTCGAGGATATCTTGGGCTGTCGTCGACTTCCGGCACTTCCGCCGGGGAAAATTGGGCACACCCTTGGCGCGCATGCTCCGGGGCTCCCTCTAGAGGGCTTTTCTGGTGGCCACGCGACACGTTGGCGGGGTTCGTTGTGAGCTTCACCGCCGCCGACAGAACAGTTCCAATCCGCCCGCCGAACAATCGCGTCGCGCGTCGTCGCCAAAGTTGCCCACCACACGGAACCCAATAATTTTCCCAAGTGTGTACTCGTGTGTGTGTGTGTTTGTGTGAAGGAAGCCACTCGGACGTCGGTTTGCCGATTGTTTCTCTTGGATCACGTAATCCACCGACGACGACGCAGTTCCAGGCTTTTCCTATTGTTTGCCTATTGCCGTTTCCCCTCTCTTTGCACACGTTTCATCTCTTTCTATTGTGTGCTGTCTCTCTCTTTCACTCTATTGGTCTTTCTCTCTCTCTCTGTGGCACCCATTTTCGCACGCTAACACGACGCATTCCGGCGGCGGCTGAACACTTCCGGCAACGATCCGGCGAGCGCAGAAAGAGCGAAAAAGAAAGTAAAAGTGGCCGATCCGTCGCCGTCTGTGTGTGTGCGTGTGTTGGTGGTAGTGTTAGTGGCCACAGTGAACAGACACAGTGCCTGCTCCGAGTGGGCTGCGAGAGCTTTTTGGCAATCTCCCAACATTCGATCGTGTTGCGGACCACGACGACGCGAAACACGGAGAGAGACCCACAGACAGAGAGAGAGAGCCCACAAAAACAGTGTGTGTGTGCCCTCTCTTTCTCTCTCTGCCGTTTTCTGTCGCGCGGGCGCGTCTACTTTCACTCGGCCATTTCCGAGCGCCTTCCATCGACTTCCGCAAACGGGCGAAAGAGCGCGGCGCTGTAGACACCAGGGAGAGAGAGAGAGAGAGCGAGAAAGGGGTGGCATCTGCCATTAGGGGTGCGCGCGCAAAAGAGTGAAAGTGATCGGCGAAAAGGAAAGGATCGGCGAAGAAAAGGGCAGAAGAGAGAAAGAAGCACGAGTGCGAGTGAGAAGGGGTCGCGGCGCGAAGAGATTTGGCGTTCGGCTCGGGCAGAGGGCGCTTCGGCGACGAACCCCTTGCGAAGAAGCGGGGCTGCTTGGGAAATAGCGTCGTCGCTGGCCACGAGCTGTCGACGGTGGCCACGCTGGGCTTACTCTTCGTTCCGAGGTCGATCGTGCCCGTCGATCGTGTAGTGCTGCTGTTCCGTCGCTTTCCGCCTTCTTTGGGTCCGTCGTCGCCGTCGTCGCCGTCGTCGTCGCGTCGCGCCGCAGCTCCCCCCGAAAACCCGCGGGGTTCTTCCGGGTTCTTCCAGAGGGACTCTAGAGGCAACAGCGTTGAATCGAATCGAATCGAATCGAATTGAATCGAGTGTCGAGTTCAGTCCAACCCACTCCGGATCCGCATCCCGTGGGAACTACTACTCCGAGTGTGTGTGTGTGTGCGTGCGTGTGTGTGGGTGCCACTGAGGTCTGAGGTAGTTGGAGTGGATTCCTGGACTGTTCTCCGCGCCGAGCGTCGCGATTTGCATAGCTGCCCTACGGTCCGTGTGTCCGTGTGTGTTCGCTGGCCACAATTGCACTCGCAGCGCGGCGCAGCTGCAGCGCGGCGTGTGTCGGTGTCGGTGCGATTGGGGACTGTTCCGGCGCGTAGTTAGCGGTGCTTAGAAGCATTTGCATTAGAACGTCCGGACTCCGGCGCGACTCGCAACGCATGGCATAGCACGGTACAAGGTCATAACCGGCGCGCGCGATCGTTCCGCTGCAGTTGTGCACATCCACACGAGTCGCGGATCGTCACCGCCAGCCGACGGAGTAGTGCCTGTGGGATCGCTCGCCAATCGCCTCAGGTTCCTCCGGGGGTCTCCGATGTCGCTGATCGTAGTAACGACTGGTCCCGACTGGTCGTCTAGTAGTTCCGTCTCAGCTTCCTTACTCCGTTCCGTTCCGTTTCGCTTCCACTAATAACTAGAGTCCCGTCTGTGTGTCGAGATGCAAGTGATGCACCGCGGGGTTAGAAGCCCTCGAGGTTAGCATGGCGTGAGTGCGCCGAGCTATGGCCCATCAAAATACAATCACTACAATGGAGTGTTCGTGGTGGTTACGTGCTTGAGAATTTGTGTGTGCGTGTGCGAAAGAGAGAGAGAAATAAGTGTCAGATAGTGTGTCAAAAAAAGAGGATAAAAAATCAAACCAAAAGTGATCTGAGAGTGAGAAAAGTATTTGGAGGAGTGCGTGAATCTCTGGACGACCCACCGAAGTAGTGGCCACAGCACGATGAACATGGAGTTCCAACCGTTACCGCCGGTGTCCACGATGAATCTCGGGCCACCGGCACCGTCTCCGTCGCCGCACCTCCAGCTACTGACCAACGCGACCGGTGGTGGTCCGAATGGTCCTGGCGGCGGTGGCGGTGGTGGTAGCGGTGGCCACAACGGGCTCGGCAACGGATCCGGAGTCCACAGCCAGCTGCTGGGTCCGATGCCACCGCCCGGCATCCTGCCGATCGGGATGCCCCTCCAGCAGGTCGTCCACAATCTGCAGCACCTGACCAACGTCGGTGGCCTCGGAATGGGCGGAAATCCCCAGCAGCAACAACAGCAACAGCAGCAGCAGCAACAGCCACCACAACAACATCCGCACCAACAGCAGCAGCAGCAGCAACAGCAGACACATCAGAACCTACTGACCAGCAACACGCCGGGAGTGGTCGGGAACGGGTTAACCGGGATCCATCATGGCGGTCCGCAGAATCTCCCGCCGACTTCCCAGCTCCTGCAGGCGATCCACCAGAATACGAGCCAGAACAGTAATGGCAGCGGCAACAACAACAACAACAACAACAACAGCAGCACGCTAAATCTGAACAACAACAACAATAGTAACATTCCGAGCAATAATAGCAACAACAACAACACGATCACGCAGTACCAGGTGCAGCAGCTGTGGAGACACCATGCGTATCTAAACGGTAATGTGATTTGACCCCGCCCCGCGGGTATTCTTCAGGGGTCCGCGCAGGACCCTAATGAGGTCACAAATTGATTTCGGGCGATCGGTTTCGGGCGTCCCGGAACCCGGATTCCCGAACAATTTCCCTCCATTAGCCCTTTAGAACCGGATCGACCGAACCCGGACCCTCCGGGATTTCACCGCAGCACCGCAATGCAGCCATTAATCACCTCCCTGGAGTGGTCCTGGGCTCGGCTCGGGAATGTAGCAAACCCTAATGCCAGGTCGGTCGGTGACAGGTTCGATTAAGCAACCGACCGCGGGTCGCGGGACGGAGCCCGAGGCACTCCGACGGGGGCCCCGAAAGTGACGTTGCCAAAACCAAAAACAACAACATAGACACCACACACGACATGCCCCGTGCGTCGTCCCGGCCGTCGGGTGACGGGTTGCTGGGGCGGTGTAAAGGTGGCAAACTTTCCATTTCACTTTACTTCCGTCGTCGCGGTCGTCGTCGTGGTCGACGTCTGGCGCGAAGCTGGGCGGCAATGTCTTGCTGGCACGGTGTGTGTGTGTCCCGAGGACCGGTTTTTTGGCTAAAGTTTCGTAGTGTCTGCTGTCGATCCGTTTTCGGACGTTGCTTCGATCGGCGAGCGTGGCGACTTTTACTTTCTTTCGCCCGGCCGGCCGACACGAGGCAGGAGGGCCCAAAAAGCGTGGTTCGAAAACTTTAAAAATAGCGCTCCGAAAGCGCTCCCGGGGGAGGACCTCGGCAAGAAAGGACGGGCCCCAGTATCGTTGGATTAACATTTCCAGTTCGGCCCGGGCCGGGATGCAGTTCCGGTAGTGACGGGTTTCGATCGTTTTGGTGGGCCTTTGGGCAACCTTTAAGGTCTCTCTATTGGAAAGTGTTGCATTAAGTTCGTATGGTTCGTTCCTAAACGTTGGATAAATACCACCATCAGTCTGTCTAGCCGGGGACGGGTTGTTCCGATTCTCGTTGCTCGAACCTCTGGCTAATTTTGCTTAATGACCTCATCAAGGGGACCATTGCGAAATAGGTCGATGTGTATAGGACCTGGAAATGACTGGACCTGGATATTGTTAAATTTATTCACTCTCGAGTAAGTGACAAACTAAACCCTAACCTTAAACATTTTTGTAGAACCTCTTTTATTACACCGTAATCTGATAGTTGAAGGTGGAGGAGGAGCTCAAAAAAGGTTTTAGTTTGTATAAATTTAACACTCAAAAGTTATAAGTCTTTCTTGCTCCACTGCCTGTCGCGAACTGCCCGTTTCTCGCTTTTCCATCTTCTCTAAGGATACTAGATGTGCGTGCGTCGTTCTAGCTATAGTTTCTAATAAGGTCCGCCAGGTGCGCTGGTGCCGGCGGCTAGGACGTACCATGATATTCATTTCTACGCAACAACACTCAACATGTGTTCTGAGTCGAGCGACTTCAAAACTGTCCGACGGACATTCCGACCAAGGGGCGCCTTGGTACTACGATTTACTACAACTCCAAGCTGCCGAAAGGCCAGCCACCATTTCCATCTTTCTCACTTTCATTCGCCCGACACGACGCACGACGCGGACTGCTTTTTTTCCTGCTGCTTCAAGTTGGATTTATTTAGCCTTTTTTTTGGACCCTCGCCCCACGGACACTCGCGACTCCAAAGATTAACTCTCCAAAAAACCAGTTTTACGCATCGTTGAACGATTTCGAATCGGCCCCCATCCGGCGAAAGGTGAGCGAGAGAGCGAGAGAGATGGGAGAGAGGTCCGCCATCTCTTTCGCTCCCTCTGGGGGTCTCTGGTTTCGCGCGACGCGCAACGAAAGTTGCCGCGGTCCGCGGTGCGTTTTCGGTGCGTAAATTTCGTTGCGTTAGCTCCGCGATCGTTTTTCGTGCGGGAGATCGGGCGGGCGTCTACGCACTTTTTCACCGCGGCGCGACCGGGGCCATTTTAGGCCCCCCCTCTGTGGGCTAATTAATGTTTGAATTAAAAATGATAGAAAGTGAAACCGTTTTTTGCCTCTAGAGAGCCGAGCACCGAGCTCCGGGGTGGTGGTGTTTGTCTCTGCCTTCCGGTCCGGCCAGATGAAAGATAGATAGCCAGAGCCGCCAGGTTGGTTGGTTCGCTTTTTTCGCTTATCGTCGACGCAAACCGCCGTCAAAATGTCAAATCGCGTGATGACAGCTTTCGCGCCGAAGAAAGTGTGAAACGCCGAGGCGCGCCGAGACGCAGAATCCCGAGGAGGTGTTGTAGAAAACCCGGAAAAAATCTCCACGATCTTGGGCCGGCCGGGGGCAACCTTCGATCTTTCGATGTCCGCGCCGCCGCGTCGGGGGAAATAAAATTCCCATAACGATCGGGGCGTGTGTTGTCATCGGAAGGCGGAAGATGCTTCCTGCAATCTTCCGGGTCCTCCGGGTCCAGGGTTATGGATTATTGATTGGAGAAAGTGTCCGCGCTGATCTCTGCGGTCGCCTGCGCGCCCCCCGATCGGGCCAGAAATCACGACCTGCAACAAAGTGCAGCCAACCGCATCGATCGATAAGTTTTGTGAAGAACTTCGCGATGATCACCCGGCCAAGACAGCTGACCACCTCGGGGGATTAGTCACGTAAATCGGTACAACTACGGTCCGCAATTCGTGTCACAAATGCCTGGGCATGCTTTGAATACCAAATGATGCGGGCCATTTCGATGATCGATTCCGACATTTGTAGCTAGCTTTTGACGGCGGAATAATTTATTCAGTGCGAAGGTTGGGCGTGGCCGTTTCCTCGGGTTTCGAATTTCATAATTTCCCCACCGGAACCGAGGGTTATAAATTATTTATCCGGAATTGGGCTTCCAAATTCATTGCTTAAATCAAAAGAAAACGCGGCACAATGCGGTATGGTCACGTAGCCAGGCGCATTTGAAGGCCCAAATAGAGGAACGGCCGCTTGGAACTGGCACTGCACTTTGAGATGCAAATTCTATTGCACGGTCCCCTTCTCGCCCTCGAGTGCTCCGTTCCCAAGGGTTCGCCTTTTTTGTTGCTTCTCCCGCTGCCGTTACTGCCGGCCCTTCTTGACTGCTGCCGTCGTTGCTGGCCAATTACTGCCGGCTTGTTAAATAGCAACACGGTGCATCGTAATTACCGTTTACAACGGCAACAAGTAACTTCCCCTGAGTCATTCCGGAGTCGCCGCCATTCCGGTGCCATGCCGTGTGTCTTAAAATGCTTGTGATCTTCGTCGTCGTTGTCGCTGTTTGGGTGTATTGTTTCCCCGCAAACTACGAACACGGAGTGGCCACTTTTCCGTCAAGTGTCGTGTGTGTGTGTGTGTGGGACGCTCGCGACCAAACAACGGAGCAACAAAATAAATAAACTTCACCCTGCCGTCGCCGCTACCATCGCCCTCGTCGTGGTCTTTGTAATCGGCGGGAGGAAGCTTTTCTCGCTCTCGCTCTAGTGCCGCGATCGAAGAGAGGGAGCTTTTGTGATTGTTTTTCCGCACTTTTTCCATCTGCGTTTCTGTTGTTTTTCTTCCCACTTCCTCTCGCACACCACGAGTTCCCGCGCGTACACGGTTGGGTGCTTTGTTTTTCTTTCGGATCGCGCGGTGTGGGCCGGCTCTTCCAGGGACGGCAGAGCCCCGGTACCGGCGGCACCGACCATTGTTGTTGTGTTTTTTGTTTGCCACCATTTGTGTTTTTTTTGCACGAGCCGGGTGGGCTGAAGGGTGGCCACCCTTCGGACGCACGCACGCAAAAAAGGGCGCACAACCCTGAGGCCGACGAGGAGTTTTTCTTGGGCCGTCGCTTCAACGCACGCAACGGGCGCTTTTTGGGGGTGCACTCCCCGCCGGGTTGTTCCTCCTCGCAGTTACATCATTTCCGGACACCGGGAGGGTGGTCGACGGCGGCGCGGCGTGCACATGTTTGCCTGTTTACATGCGTTGTTTGCGCTTGTCGTATTAAATCTTTCCGCCCGGCACGCGGCTCGACTCAAGTGAAAGGTGACAGATTTCGACGCCAGAGAGAGACAGATCGAACTTTCTTCCGTTTCACACTCCGGTGCGGTATTAAACATCGCAAATAAAAAGCTTTGCGGCACTCCAAAAGACCTCGACACGTGGTCGCCGCGAGGGGAGGTGTGTGAAAATAAAACACGCAGAGAAACGCAAACGCAGAACGCGCAGTTCGCGCGGCAGAACGTGCTGAAAAGATGGCAACGGGTGTGCCCGTTCGGGGTACCGTTCACCTGCGTGAAGTTTGCACCAGGACGTGACCAGGCCGAGAACTTTGTGCCTCGCACAATCTATAACAAACGGTCGATGTGCCGTTCCGCCGTTGTCACGATTTCCAAAAAGGAAACGGACGCAACGCGACGCGACGTGTTCCGTGTGGAACCAAAGAGGCCGATAGAGGCCCAGGCCCAGGACCAAACGGACGTCACGAAGTGAAATTGTGTTTTCCGATTACGGTGTCCTTGCGCGCGTTGCTTCTCTATTTGCAAGCCACTCCCCGGGGCACGATCGTCAACGAGCTTGTTGGAACGTGGGTTTCCACTCTATCCGAGCTCGGTCGTGAGCCGCTTTCCCGGGGCACCCCGGGCCATCCCGGGGGCAAGGTAGCGTCGTCCGACGATGCTTTCGAAGCGTCTTTCCGAGCGAATGCTATCGAGCCATCGCGGAGAGACGTCGGAAAGCTTCTGCACTTCTCTTCTGCCGGTCTGACATTTGGTCCGCGTTTTCGAGGAGCCCCCGGATTCGACTGCACAAAGCGAACCGCATCGATCGTGGTCCGTCGATAATGGCCGGTTGCTGCCGATCGTGATTTGCGTCCGACTCCGGCAGACATTCACCAAAAGCCCGTGTGCCGTGTCTCGCCGGCTACTATTGTTTTAGCGATCGACGAAGATCGGAACGACAGCAGCCAGCCGGCAGACAAAGAGGAAAACAGAATGATCAACATCGTGGGATTGATTATATGCGCTCAGACCAGATCACCCTTCACTGCTGATTGCTTTTTAATGGGAGCTTCCATGCACCAGCCCTCGTCGGTCGTCGGTGGCTAGTCTGTGGCCGTGCCGAATGCACAATTATTTAATTTTTCGAATCTCTTCGGGATTCCGGACGCAACTGATAAGCCGATGGATTGATTTTACCAGATACGGGGCGCGATCGCGCAGTGAAAGTCCTGATTTTCATCACAAAAATGGGTTTAATCAACACACGAACTCGGGAGTTGACAAATCCGACAGTCCGAAAAGTGGTCAACCAACGGGGCGAAAAAAGTAAGATCCAATTTACGGACAACTTTCCCCCAACGGCGCATTAGTAACATCGCGCTCCGTGACACACGGTGACACACTTCCGAATTGCCGAGTTCCGAGTTCCAACATCATAATTTTGAAGGGGCTGGTAAGTGGTTAGAAATCAGGTGACGCAACGAGCTAACGTTGCCCCCCCATCACCGCACCGGGATGGTTGCGAATTCGAACGATCTTCCGATCGAGTTTCGGTTGCGTCTACTTAGGCCCCCACGACGACGACGGAGCCCGACCGACTTTCGTGCTGCGAAAAGCGAGAGTTTTTTCCCATCGTGCGTGCGTGCGTGCGCTGACGTGATCGTCGTATGCTGATCGATCGTGTCGATGGTGCCGCGGATACGTTACGTGCGTTATGTAAGGCTTTGTATGCTAACGAGGCTCACTTCACATCGGCGCGCCTTCCGGTGGACACTTGCCGTGGGGCCACCGTGCCGTGTGACGGAAGCATCGGAGGGAAGGGAAATTAGTAGTTAGCGTTTGCGGGAAAAGCGGGTTATTTGGGACGCGTCGACGTGGTTTTATGGCCATCCTCGAATTATGTCATCCACCGCTCATTCTAATGCACCGAACCGGTTCGCTGGCTGGCCGACACATTTTTCATCATTAACTGTCTGGCGGCGTCCAGTCCTGACAGAAATCACCGTTTTCCTGTTTTCTAACACCCCGTGCGACGGAACGACTCCGTTAACGGTCGCTAATGGCCGAGCGTTATAATCCGCTACACTGTTGGCAGATTAATTTTTCGATTAAAGACATTCGTCACGCTGCCGCGGCGCGCGGAGCTGTCAACCGACGACGGCGACGGAAAGTGAAATTACAAACATAGTCTTCCGTACCGGCTTTCGCTTGAGCGCCCCATTCTGACGGTGACGCGATTCGAACTAGATTCCACCGACGCAATTAACGGACGGCAATCCGGCCGCTCGTTCGCTTAGAGCGATATCCATTTATCTTTCCATTGTGTGCCGGCGTCATCGCCGGCATTCATCACGATGCTTTTCCCGAGGTTCGTCTCCTGCCCGTGTCGTGTCCCGTTGAAGTCTTTCGTTCGGTGCGCTAGGCGCTAGGAACGCCCCGTTTCGCTTTCGTTTGCCACCCGCCCGCACGTGGGGTCTCTTTCTGGCCAGCGCATAACGCGTACGCTTCACGGATCGCTGGGTTTTCCCGATTTCCCACACGTCGCGTCTCTTTCTCTCGCTCGCTTCCGGTGAGCTTTTTCAAACCGGAAAAGGGCCGGGAAAAAGGACGGAGTGTGCGCAGTTACTTCGGAGTCCGATGATGCAACCGATGCGGGGAGCTGCCGGCAGAAGCTTTCGCATCGATCCGCGCCGCGAGCACCAATCACGGTGAAAAGCCCGAAAAGCACTCAGAAAAAAACGGAGAGAAATTTTTCTTCAAATTGGTAACTTTTTGCGAGATTCGTTGCGCAACCGGAGCACCTCGGCCATAATGGCCACGAGCGGGTAGTCCGCACAGAGGCAGAGAGAGAGATGGGAGACAAATTTTCATCAACAAACCGCTCAAAAAAGGTTGAAACACGAAACAAGGAAATAGAAGCCGAGAAAGATGTTAATAAACCGCGGGGCCCACGATCTCTCTCTCTATCTCTCTCTAAACTCTAAGCGCCGCCGGCGGTGAAATGGAAAGCTGCTTCTTTCGTTAATTAATCGCTGCGCATCCATCGGCGTCGTTTTGGGGCGCCGATTCACCGATTATCTAACAGGCGCTTTTTGCGTGGAACCGCGCGAAGGAAGGAAGTCGAGGAGAAAAGCCGACGTTGCATCAGTCCGCGGGGCGGGGCGGTGCTTTTCCGCGTTGCCGGTGGCAAAGAACACTTACATTAATTGACTTTGGCTCGGTATTGGAAATCCGTGGCCCCAGGGGCCGGACCGGACCGTGCCGGACCGTATCTACCTTTGGGCGGTGAGCATATTTTCTAACGGCGACAGCTCGGCGACAGATCCCGGGATGGACCCGGGCTTCTGGTGGCCCGCGAGCAACACGAAAGTGTCAAACCCGCGCCAGGGCATTCGACGAGGCCACTCGATTGCTTATGCAAAGCGGTCCGACGCGCCCCGAGGGAGGAACGCCAACGGAATGTATCCAATCCCAAGACATGTTTCCTTTTCGACACGCTACAGATTTGCATAGTTCCCCGCGCCACCTCCGGGTGGCCGCAAACATCCGCCTCTGCCGGCCGACCCCAACATTATCTAATGGACGAGTTCCGAGGTGTCTGACGAAAGGTCGCACGGCGGATAAAGTATTTCTCGGGAACAGGAACAGACCAATTCCACACACATCGCATCGACCACAAACAACGAAGTGGAGCGTCGCCGTGCTGCGAACTGGGACACGAGGAAGCAATTCGCACCTTGCCTTGGAGCCTTCGAAAGTGAAACTAGGAAGCGCACGGCCCGAAGAAAGCAAAACACCGAACCGATACGCTTCAGATGGTCCACTTCTCGGGCGTTCGGTTCGGTTTCGAGATTAAATGTCTGGCTCGGGCGCACGCGCTTACGCAACAACAGATCTGCATTTCCGGATGCCGCGTTTCAAATGGCGCATTTATTATTCATGAAACCGACGCCCGATACGCTTTCGCCCGCATCGAAATGTTATCAACTGCGCCGTGCCTTATCGCGCCTTTAAACTCCTCCAAATGTTTTAAAAAACCCCCAAAGTGTCCAAAGTGCTCAAAAGCTTTATGCAAATCGTCCGTTCGTTCGTTCGTTCGCTCGCTGCCGTTTCGGAACTGACCAGACTCGACTCGACTGAGACTCCGTAACCGGACCGGGCTTCGTGGAGCTTCGAAAACTTTCACCTTTGCCGCGGCTGATGTCGTCGCGAGCGCCCCGTCTTCTGCGCGTGTGAAGGCGACAGACGGACAGACGGACGAAAAAAACAACCCCCGGACGAAGTTTAACAAACGCACCCCAGATTGGTATCTAATATTTGCCAGATTTTCCTCCTCCTCCGGGGAACCGGTGGAACCGGTTCTTTTTCCCCCGGGATCGTCCCTTTCGGAAGGACACGGCGCTGGGTTGTGCACTGGGTCGGTGACAAACGGACCCGGGGCCAGGTCCGGCCGAACCGATCGTCCTAAGGTCAGCGCCGGCGGCCGCCTACGCCGACGGGGCCGAGGTTCGCTTTCACCGCTTTCGTCCAAGTCACCACCACCCGCCAAGTGACCCGCCCGAAGCGGCCGGCCAGAAAGGTGTGAAGAAATGATTGTTAATTTTTAACAATCTTCACTCGCTGGGCTGGGCTGGCGTGGCCGCTGGCAAAATTGGCAACAATGAAGTCCGCGCGGGACATTTTTCGGATGCGCCGCAGCAGAGCCCGGCGGACGCTTCGGAGTGAAAATCACAAGTCGTGCAAACGGCGATCACGATAACGGCCGAATCGTGTCCGACGACGACGATGGCCACGAGACATTTGATCGCGCGCGTTGTCGGGTTTTCGGGGACCGTGGACTCTCTCCCGCTCTCGCCTCTTGCTGGGGTCCTCTATTAATTAACAGTTAACAAGCTGCCCACAGAGCGAACCGGAATCGAGCCGGATCCAACGGATCGCAGGATGCAGCAGTCCTAACGAGTGGGCCCCGTGTGCTCGTGACGGATCGGGGGCCTCACCAGTCTGGGCTGGGGTTGTGGTGTGAAAATCCCAATTTCCCTTTAATCCGTCGACCTTTCAATGGTGATTAGCGTGTGGCCCCGCTGCATGTTTGCGTTTGCTTTTCGCGTAATTTAACGGCACGCTCGCCGGACACGCTCCGAAACACGGCTTACGGTTTCCTTCCGTTCGATTTATGTTGGTTAATGTATTAAAACATGAACCACCAGACACCAGAGGCAGGCCAGGAGCATTGAGTTACAGCGGTGGCCAATTCCCATCGTCGCCGCCGCCGCGGTACTTTCTCCCTCCGCTGGTGGCCATTGTTTCGCTCTTCATTTTCGGTGGGAAAACTGGAATGTGTCGTGCATTGGAGACTTTGGTCAACACACAATTTTCGGTCCCAGCCCAGGTGGCCACCCACCCGTTGGGGGATCATCCCACACACCAGAGCCCACCACAGAGATAGAGTGCACCTTTTAATGGGTGGTAATGATGAGGCGATAAACATAAAATTCCACTACCGCGTTTTACGACAAGACCCAGGTCTTCGTGCATTTCTCGACAATGTCGTCGTCGATTTGAGTGACGCGTCGAACGGAATGTGGACCGCACATTCTCTGGCCGGAACGGCCGGAGTGGAAGCCGTAGCTTCGACACTCTGTTCGAAGCAACGGCACACAGCAGCGCACGAGAATCGCTAAGTCAATTACGGAGAAGTCGATCCGAACCGGAACTTGCCCACAGACACGACAGCCGGAGTCGCTTATTGAATTAGCAACCAAACCAGGCACACACAACCCACGGAACGGTGGCCCAACAACAAAAAAGAATTGCTCGCAAGGTACAGAACGAAGGCGGATTGGAAAGAAAGTCTTTTCTGGCGGGACGGCGCAAAAACTCGAAACCAGGATCGGTGACCTGATTTGCGCAGATTTGGGGGCACCCCGTACGTGAAAGAGAGAGAGAGAGCGAAAGGTGTCGCCGTCGCCGTCGTTCGTCCTTTCCTTTCGCAAACCGAAACCGATCCGAGTGAGCGGTGGCGACGCGGTTTATCTTTTTCACCCGGTTCGCGTTTACAACGGCGGGTTCGGGTGTACTTTGTGGGGAGCGCACATTTTTTGGGGGCTTTTTGTTCTTTCTTCGTGTCCGTGTTCCCGGTGCGGTGCGGTGTGACAGTGTGTGCACCGCGAAGATAATCCTGCTCCTCTGGTCGCTCAAAGCCGCCCGCAACAAGTCGTGGTCGCGACGAAAAGAGAAATCGTATCCGGGATCGTTCTTCGGGCGCGCTCTCCAGCGAAAGAGAACCCCGTCGGCCCGTGGAAGCGGCCCAGTAATGAACCTTCGAAATGTAAATACCCTGTTATTTTGGGGTCGATCCACGGGGTTGCCCCCGTTGATGGCGAAGATGCCGGTTACTGGTGGCGGAGAGGTCTTTTTTCGTTTCCATTTCGCTCGCTTTGCTCGCTGTTCAGAATTTGCGCTCCGAACCGACCCCCGACTGACTGACCTCCAGAAAAGAGGAACATGTTGGGAAAGGTTCCGACGGAGGCAGACGATTCGCTGGTTGGGTTTAGAAAGTCCCTTCGGATCGTCTCGGAGTCACGGACGGATACGGGACGCTGCCAACGGAGGTTCAGATCAAAACACTGATTCCGGACTGAGCAGACATGGCCGAATTTAAATACTTTCAACCACACAATTTTGTAAACACACTTTCGCTCGGAGCGTAGGACTTAATTCGGTTACCTCGGAGACATTTGACGGACTATGTCGCCGGTTGGACCTCCCACTCGCTTTTCGGCGCCCGAATTCCCGTTAACCCGTTTATTGAAAGCAAAGCATTAAACGGCTCCGGCGAAACAAAGAGCCGCGCGACATGTCACTTTCAACGACGCGGCTCCGCGCTGTGTTTCCGGTTCACGGCGCGAGCATTAACATAAAACCTGCGCCGAAAAAAGGCGGTTCCGGTCCCGCGCTTCCGGAAGGCGCGCGGTCGGCGCGCGCAAAAACAAAAACAAAAATCAGAATAAATTTCGTTACATTACATTCTGCGCAGGAAAATTCATGCGGACGAAAAACTTTCTCAACCGAGTGGGAAATTCGGTGGCGGCGGCCGAGCTGCTCGGAATGGCCACACAATCAACTCGTCGCGTGGGTTGCGCAATCCGTCATGTGGTGATGGGACTTTCGCCATCACCACGAGGAAGCGCGCGCCGGAGCGGGGCTGATAAAACTTTCTCACTTCCCTCGGCCAACCCCCGCCGCGGGGAGGGGTCCCAAAATTAATGCGTGTGAAAGAGGCTGATGGCCACCCGGCTGGCTGGCCGGGTGTTGACGTTGCGCTGTGCGCTGAAGAAGAGATCGTAAAACCTCATCAAGCTTCCGACTGAAGCCTCGGCGCCGCGTCTGGGCCATTTTCTTGGCGAATTACCACACGAATACCGTCCGATGTCGCGAATGGTTCCCCGTTTTGTTCCCCGTACACCGGAATCTGGAATGGATTCGATTCAATTTTGGCGCCGCTTTTACTTTCACACCCACCCTGGGTCTGGGTGGGTCTGGTTTTTTGGTGGCGACTGTCCGTCGGTCGGGTCCGGTGGCGGGTTCTTCGAGTGACAAATGAATAGTTGTTGACACCAGCGAAAGGCGAAAGAAAGCAAATTAAAGGGTTTATTGTTGTCGACACGGGACGACGACGACGGACAAGGCCGTCGGGCGACAGACACAGGTACACAGGTGTGCCCAAGAGCTGGACTTCTGTCGGACCTCTCACTGTTTTATCAAAAATCCCACTTCCATGTCTGTTGTCCACTCGGTTCCAGATAACCCACCCGAAAGAGCCGATTTAATGTCAGAGTGTGAGTTGAGCTTAGAACTAAATCGGATTAACCGGTTTCTGGTTTTCCAACCCACAAACCGAACCAAAATCGTATGTCACGGAAATTCGATTTCGGGATTGCGCCGTGTCCGACCCCAACCCCCGAGCCACCGCCACCCACCCTGGGGACGGTTTAATCCAATAATCCCATTGTGGAGCGCCACAGCGGCTACGAAGTGAGTACAAAGTGTTTGTGCCGTTGCCGGCCAACGGCGGCGGGTTCAGTGCTTCCGGTAATTACTTCCTCCGCCGGTGCCATCGTTTTTCTGCCGGCCATCGGAAGGGGGCGGGGGGACAGCTCCCCGTTCATGCGTTTGTTTATGGCCGCAGAACTGCCGCGGCCGCGAGATTGAAAAGATCGGCCTCCAATCGGAGGGGGTTGGTACGGAACTGGCCGGAGGTGCATCTGTGTCATGCAATTGTCATGCTGGGAAAGAATGCTGTGCTGGTGTGTGTGTGTGTGTTTAGGCGGCCATATGTAGCTCAAGGGTGCGGCGGGTCCACCGTGCGGATTAGAATCGGAGAATTGCGTTTGCTTTTGTGTGGCCGCCTGTGACCGTAGCTCGTTTGTCAGCCCGACGGAGGGATGGCGGCCAGGTGAAGCGAATCATAATTTAAACGCCACTTAAACGAGACAGCGCGATGACGACGGACAAACGCACGCACGCACGGCACGTGGACGACACTGACCCGGCGCAAGGTGGACGCTGGACCTCATTTGCGCGAATGATTGATACGCCGGGTGAGAACCCGGCTCAGGGGGGTGGTGCAGGGTGGGTATGCTAATCTTCTTTCCGTAATGAATCGCCGGGTGGGTATCGACCGCTCGGTTGATTAGAAATTGCACCGACGACGACGCCACGACTTGGCTCTCTTTTAATCATTTATCGGTCGATCAATGTTTCATCGCTGGGTCCGGCTTCGACAAACGGGGAAATTATCCCTCCGGATTCCGTCCCCAAGCCCCCCACCTAATGGGGACCTTTTCCCGGGAATGCGCCTCAATGTGTGTCGAGTCTTCGGAGGCACCGCGCTCAGACTTCCACCGGCCGGAAAAGCGATCCGAACGACGTCGTGCGGTAATTTAGCATGCAACAAACGCCCGCCACTCGTCCACCGGTTCCCATCGCCTCCCTCTCGCCCGTTATTTGTGCGGGGTGATGTTGCGCGAAAGCGCAAACAAACGGCCAACAAACGAGGCGCGAGTATCGCACACACGCGGCCCTCTTGGCGAAGACTCGCGCGCGCGCAAATTTATGTGCAAATATTGGTGGCCACCCCACCGGCCGATGGGCGTAGCATAACAATCGGCCCCGGGTGTGAGTCAAGTGTTCGCAGAGGAACTCCCCCGTCGATGGGTTCGGCGAAGAATTCGCGAATCGCAATTGCGCGAAAAGGAAATTCAAATCCCAGCAACGGGCCCGGACCCGGTTATAGCCTATTTACGTGCGCCGGGGCCGTTGTATAATTCACATAATTACACTCCGTCCCCGGCGTGTGTTGGGGGGGCCTTTCGCAACATTACCTCACTGCGCAGAAAGGTCGCCATTTCTATCCATTTCCGAGGAGAAATTAGAAGGAACCGGCATCGTGGCCGCGTGTTTGTGGTTTGTGCGGTTCACCGGCTTTGGTGAGTTGCGTTCCTTTGTGTTTTGAGGGGGTACCTGGGCCAGTGTGTGTTTCTGGAACGAAAGTGTTCCGGTTCCTGGAAGTGCCGTTTTTGGTTCGAATAAAATACCGTTCGAAGAAGATGGGGCGAAGACGCGAAGGCCATATGTTAATTCCTTATCCGACTCCTCCGAAGACAATCGATTTCAGGCGTTTTTTATTAACTCCATCAGTTTATTGGCGGATTTATTGGCCACCGGCCACCATTGCATAACGCGGGTCAGTGTTAGAGCCGCCAGCAGCAGGTAACAGGTTGCAATCCTCCCATTCGGTGGGACCGGTTTACCCCGACCGGACCTGACTTTGATGACCGATTTCCCGATTAGCCCGTGCGGCGGTCGTCGCGGGCCATTATGGGAAGGAAATTGATTTTCCCGCGCACTTCCCACCGGTGCCTGTGAGGTGGCCATAAATTGTGATCTTTACTCCGCCCGGCCAGGCTCGGGCCGATTACGGCACGCCAGCCCCGTCTGGAGGCTCTCGCCAGTCGTGCAGAGATGGAAAGCAGCACAGAGCGCCAACCAAGACGACGACGCGACCATCGTGTGCGCCGTTGCGCAACGACATCCCGAGACCGACACATCCGATCTCGTCGTGCTGCTGGCGGACCGAACCGGGAGATGGCGGAAAACCGGTTGGCCGGGCACCGGAGGCTTAATGAGAAAATTTCACTTTCTTTCGAAGGCCAGTTTCGGACGGACCGGCCCGTGCGGTTGGCACACTGTTTTTATTGGCACAGTTCCGCGCCGTTCGCTTCCTGCTAGTGTGGCCAGCAGAGGGGTTTAGGAGCGGCTTAGGAGCGCTTCTCAAACACACGGCCGGGGAGAGAAACTTGTGCCGATTGTGTGTTGATTTATGTGTCAGCCGACATCGACACGGCGGCCCAGGAGACGGCCTACTCTACGCCGAGTGATCGAGTGATTAGCGGTGGCCTGCCAAGAGGGTGGCAATCCGGTTTCCGGTTTGGCCAAAGTGTGTCCGACACTATTTGGTTTACTAATGGCGTGATTATTCCGCTTTGGGTTAGGGGACACTAAAGTTTGGGGTACGCTCCTTGATTCGGCGAAATTTCTGCGCCCCGCGGCCACAAAATTGGAAAAGTAAACAAAACCGTGTACGAGTCGTGCAAACTCATCCGCTTCAAGACTCTTGAAGACCCTAACGCAACGTCAATCTTCCGCGATGGGATATCTCTTGGGTTCCCCGGCAACTGTGACAATGTCGTCAGGTTGCGCCCCGCCATCGAAGGTGTCATTTTTCCAATCAACGGCCATTCCATAATTAATCTTCGAGAGTGTTGATTATGTAAAAGGATGCGCTCGTCGAACGGTGTGCCCACAGACCTACATACCGAGGGACGGTCGGCCGGACGGACAGTGGGCATCTCTGTCGAACATTCCTTTATTACAATGCACGGCGCAGGTTGGTTCCAGTAACTTGGTGGCTCAGTTTTCCACCACCACTTGGGCCGCCCCGGGGGCGAAAAGTATCCCATCCATCAGTCGGGCTCAGTGGGCTGACTTTAATTACCATCGCCGTGGCCACTTCCATCATCGGGGCGCTCCAGACAGGGCGCTGCTGCAACTCGAGCCATTGCGGAACAGAGCGCTTTCTTGCCACTTTGCGGTTATCGCATGCATCGCAATCTGGCGAAGGGGCCCCGCAGCATTCCACCGTCGGTCGAACTAGGAAGTGCATTGCCGGGGAACCGCAAGGAAAAAACCCATCCACCCAAAGTACCCTCCAAACACACACACAGACAGACAGGGTCTGTGGTAACATAATAGCCACGAGGGGTTGTCTCTAACGCGCGCCAGCAAAGGCGGCTTCCGGCGCTGGCGGTGGGAGAGCTGGTGGCCAACACATGTGTGTGTGTGTGCACCCCAGGTGGTCTATGTTTTCTATGTTACGTGTCACGACGCGAGTGGAATGGAGGCGAAAGTGGCGCGCGCAGTCGTGCAGCCGAGACGATGAAATTTTACTTTCGTTTTCTTCAATGTTTGTTTTCCTTTCCTTTTTTCGTTTCGATTCCTCGGCCAGGGCCTGCTGTGGGGGGGTACGTCTTCGTCTTGAAGTGCTTCGCAAACGCCTTGCACGTCTCTCCTTTGTAGCTTCGTGCCGTGCTGCTCGTAGTAGGCCTCTAATGTTCGTGCAAAGACGGCAATGCAGGAAATGGCGGATTCCTGCACAGGGAACGCAACAGCGCACC